>NC_133324.1:526597185-526767185 GCF_042186555.1 Aquarana catesbeiana
ATCTCCTTATAGGAATTAAATAAATGTGTGGTTTGTTATTTCAAGGCTCAGTATCATTTTAGTTAGAATTGTAAAAAAGTTGTTTACAGTGGCAATGGAGCTTATTTAGACATTTAAAATTACAATACAGTTGGCACTACAACTGCTCGACCATAACCTAGGAGACAGCCCAAAAGAAAGGCAAGCAATAAATATAATGCAAGATTTCATCAATAATTTTTTTATTGTCAAAAATTATATATCCTGGCCCATTGCAATGGCCCCCCTACCCATAAAATAATTAACATATTGCTGTCTAACTTGACGGGCACTTTGGGGGGCCAAGCCAGTACGGACAGTATCCAGGCCTGTAAGGTTGGCTTCTATTTGTCCGGCCTCAGGCCCAACTGTGCCTATATAATTTGGAGAATGCTTATTTAAAAAGTTGTGCAGAATGCAGCACGATAAAATGATAAAATTAAGTTTGTATTCCGCCAAATTAATGGCTGTTTGAAACAGGCGGAACCGGCTGGCCAGAATTCCAAACGCATTCTCAACCACTCTTCTAGCTCTGGCCAGCCGGTAATTAAAAACCCTCCTCTCCGGGGTGAGGGTTCTTTGGGGGAATGGCCTCATGAGGTGCTTGCTGAGAGCAAAGGCTTCATCGGCAATGAAGACAAAGGGGAGTCCTTCCACGTTATCCTCATCAGGTGGCAATCCCAGGCCACCACTCTGGAGACGCTGGCAGAACTCCGTCTGGGCAAATACTCCTCCATCCGACATCCGGCCATTCTTCCCCACGTCCACATATAAAAAATCATAGTGTGCCGACACCACCGCCATTAAAACAATACTGTGGAACCCCTTATAATTAAAATAATATGACCCCGAATGGGGTGGTGGCACAATGTGGACATGTTTCCCATCTATAGCCCCTCCACAATTGGGAAAGTCCCAACGGCTGGCAAAATGGGATGCCACAGTCTGCCATTCCTGTGGCGTTGAAGGAAACTGGGAAATCAAACAAGAAAACCAAAATCAATTAATTTGGAAGCTAACATTGCAAGAAAATTAGACAATTAAAAACATTATTCCCCAGCATCAGTATAACATTCAATAATTTAATTGTTCTGGAATAACTAATATGGAAAGGCACACTTATCAGATTGCTCACCCCCTCTGATGGAACATTGATTACATTTTAGGGGGTTGTGAAATCCCTAAAAAAGATTACTTTTAGGACACGCAGGAATTTAGGGACTAAAAAGGCTACAAGACTGCAGTTGTCGCACTCTGCAGGTGCAGTTGCTAACCAGCTTACAGTAAATGAGGTAATGTAAAAAGGCATTCATGTTGCAAGGAGTACACAATCACAGGCAAGGGCAATTAATGAAAACACTTTGAGGCTTGCATATGATTTGATGATGGAAATCAGCAGAGCTTCTGCTCATTTACTAAAGCACTGGAACAAATGCACTTGTAGAGTGCACATGCATTTTGCAAAGTGCAACATATATTTGCTTTAGACAAATCAACACCACAGAACATTCCAGCAAATTTTAACGAGGGTGGGGGTGGGGGGGTTGTGAAATCTAGATAATTGCTCATTAGCAGCACACTATTTGGAGTGAGTTTAGGTGGGGGGGGGGGGGTGGGGGGGTTGTGAAATCTAGATAATTGCTCATTAGCAGCACACTAAATACACTCAAACAAAATACATTCCAAATGAGTAGACTAGGTGGATATGTTCCCATCACTTCATGCTGGGAAGGTTATTGAAGGAAAATATACATGCATGACAAAAAATAACAGGAAAAAATTCCAGCATGTGTGAGGATAAAAAGGGGACATTCACACTATATTGCAATGATGGTAAGTAGTGTTTGAAGCAAGAAATACATCACATTATCAAAGATTACATAAAAGAACATGTGATGCTAATAAAAGAAAAATATCTTACCTTAATATAGTCCTTCTGCAGGACCTGTATGATGGCAGAACAGGTCTCTGGGATAATGATCCCCAGAGCCTGGGGGGAGATGCCTGTCGAGAACTTAAGGTCCTGCAGGCTTCTCCCTGTGGCCAAATACCGCAAGGTAGCGACCAGCCTCTGCTCCGGAGTGATGGCTTGCCTCATGCAGGTATCCTGCCTGCTGATATAGGGGGTCAGCAAAGCCAACAAACGGTCAAAAACGGGGTCCGTCATCCGGAGAAAGTTCCTGAAATCCTCAGGATTATTCTCACGGATCTCACGGAGCAAAGGCATGTGACAGAACTGGTCACGCTGAAGCAACCAATTCTTGGTCCATGAACTCCTCCTCGCCCTGTTCATGGACTGGTCTTGGGCTGAAGAATAAACTACAGCACCAAGCACATACAATGCACGAGCTCGACGACGAGTACGTACAGGTAACATGGCTTCAAAACGGTCGGCTGGTCAGAACGCACTAAACAGAACGCACTGAAGAACAGCAAGGCCTGTGAAGAACGACCTGAAAATCAGGAACGAGCGGGCAATAAAACAAAGATTTCTCAATGCCAACTGACCAAACGCACTGAAAAGCAGATACAAACCTCACAAGCACAGACTGAACAACAGTTAAAACGAACTGAAAAATACGAGTCTCACAAGCGCGAATCGTCTCTCACCAAACTTCTACTAACACGAGATAAACACGAGATTAGCAGAAGGAGCCCAAAGGGTGTCGTACGGGCTATTGAACTTCCGTTTTATAGTCTCGTCGGACTTGGTGTACGTCACCGCGTACTAGGCTGTCGTACTTTTGTGTGGTCGTGTGTGTGTAAGTCCGTTCGTAAGAAAGTCTGCCGCAAGTCCGCTGAAGGTACGTCGGAAGTATGTCGGACAGGCTGTCGGACTTTTGTAGACGAAAAGTCCGACCGTGTGTACGCGGCATTAGATCTCTTTTATCTTTTTATACTGGTGATTACCACTGCCAAAAGAGTACGGACCTCACAGCCCACTCGGATCCAGGGACATCTGACATTTGCTGCTCCCAGAGGACATCCAGCTAAGCAGTGTGAGCACGGACCTCACAGCTGACTCGGATCCCGAGACATCTGACGTCTGGTTCCTGCTGATGACACTCTACAGAGCAGTCTGTTAATAGTATTTTGATGCCTGAAAGACCCCCTGTAATTAAGGGGTCCATCTGATCTGGTAAGGGCACCTACATGTTTTCACTTATTAGATCTGCAGACAAGTAACCAACCTGGATATTACCAGACGATTACTTACGTTTTATTTTCTATGGACTCCATAAGATTGATTTATTTATTTTAACAGTTTGAAACATTTATTTTACTAGTTTGAAACATTTCTTTAAATAGCTATTTTGTATCTTTTCTTGCGCTGCACTTAAGCCTCGGTTCACACTGGGACGACTTGTCAGGCAACCTAGGTCGCCTGACAAGTAGCGTCCCGTTCAGTACAATGGAACCGTTCTAAGGGGAGCGACGCAAGTCGCTCCGACTTAGAAAAAGGTTCCTGTACGACTTCGGGGGCGACTTGGGGCGATTTGCATAGACTTCTATACAGAAGTCGTTTTGCAAGTCGCCCGGGCAGTCGTGTGCAGGTCGCCTCAGTGAGGCGACCTGCAAGTCGTGCCGCCTCTGGTGTGAACCGAGGCTAACTGTTTAATAATTTCTACTAAGGTTGGTGTATCCTTTAGTGTCCAGCTTGCAATTTTTCATTTATTAGGTTCTGTTTGCGCTGATTGCCCCATATATATTTAACTGTTTAATTTTCACCAATCTTTCAGCTGCATTCATGGAAGTATTTGCATTTCTTGAGCAGAGAGAGGTTTAACTTAATGAGATTTTCTCTAATACCTTACCTGCTAATACTCCAGATGATCTCACCACTAGCTTTAGAAAATTAGGTTACCTTTTTGAAAAAAAGATCAAAGCATGGTGGGACATTGTTTCATTCGAACAATATATAAAAAGCAAATTGGTGCCAAGGAGACTTAGGTGGGATTTGCCCCCTAATGATGGCCTCACTGATGAGGAATCCCTGACAGAATGGCATCAATTTTTTAATAACAAAGGTCAGGAATTAATAGAATTCCTTCTAACCAGAAAAAAGAAAAAAATGGTATTGATTAATCAACAAATCACTGAACTAAAAAATTCATTAGAACCTGCTCAGAATTCCACAGATTTTTCTAGATTATCAGGAGAACTCAAAACCAAAATGTTAAAGTGGGATAAAGAGGCGCAGGAGAAAAAACGAAACAAATTTATTAGGGATTCAGGTGATTTCTCCAGAGGAGATATTTTTAAATGGCAATCTAAAATTCAAATCCCCTCTCAGCCACCGGAAAATACCACTATTCAGAAGGTTAATGCATTACCTCCTGATACCCCGAGGTCTAATTTCCACCCCTCCCAGCGAGTTGAACCTGTTTCTCGGGGAGCTATCCCCAAGAGACGGATTGGGAATAATAATAATAAAAAAGGCAGGGGAAATTCCTCTAGAAGAGGTGGGGATAGAGCTAGCTATTATCAGCAACCACCCCAGTATGACCAAGAACATAGAGAGAATGATTGGAGGCCAGCACACCCCCCCCAGAGGTAGGAATTATGATACCTTCCCCTATAGAGAACAGTATCCATATTCCGAACATAATTCTCAATATGATAATTATGACCAACAATACGCTAGGACTCCCATTGCGTTAAAAAATAGATTCACTCCCCTTTCTCAGGACAATACTTATTATCAGAATCATTTTTTAGGGTACCCCCAACCCCAATGGCCGGACCGAGGAGATCTTACCCCGACCGGAAACAGACAAGGGGGAAAACGCAGACAAAGAGAGGGAGAAAAAGATTAAGATCCCACTAGGCACTGGCATATTTAATATCAGTGGGGTAGACCTCTCTGAAGATGAAATACGTGTGTTAGACAAGGGTTTAAAATTCTCTCCAGCCTGTAATCTTAACAAATTCAAAACGTATATTAGTCTACAAAAGTTCGTGAGATCTTTAAATATTAAGAGATATTTTCTCTCTAAACCCGGGGAAAGGTCAGTTTGTGGCCCACCTAATGTGAACACAGGTGTACACTCTAACTTAGCCAATAAATCACTGTTCAATCCCCCAAAAAATAATCATAGACATGTAGAGGTCTTTAAAAACATGGTGGCTAGTTATTTAGAAGACCTAAAAGTAAGAAAAGTTGGGGATCCCTCCTTTCTCAAAAAGGGAATTAAAAATAAAAAGAAAAACTGCGCTGCAGAGCAAAAAAGGTCAAAGGTAAAAGCTGCACACAAAATACACCAATATCTGTGTATACCATGAAAAATAAAAAATAAAAAATAAATAAAGTGCGCTAATTATATGAAAATACACACATAGATGTGAATACATGTGGGTGGTAGTAAAAACCACAATCTACTGAGAGCAAGTAAATGACTCCATGAGTGGTAGAAATATATAAGTGCAAAACATAAAAACTCAAATAAAAAGAAGAAACAAAAAATGTGTACATGTGAAGTACAATGATATTAATAGCATGAAAATCTAAAAATCAAACAAACTCAGTCCATGGGTTCAAACATAAAAAGTTCATCAGTGAAAAAAAGCTTCCATCCACTATACAGCTCAGCAGCAACTAATCCCCCTATGAACACGTCTACTAATGACGAAACATGTAGGGCGTGGCTACGTTGTAAGCCGTCACGATTGCCCCATGTTATGCACGGGTTATTACGATTCTTATATGCCGGCTTGTTTTTAATTGTATTTTTACCTCACGGAGCGTGCACTCTCCGTTGCGGTCTGTATTTTTATTCAATAAATTCCGAAACTTTTGACACTATTGGAGCTCCGCTCTTTTGCTTTTTCCTTTGCCACACTGGGAGCAAGAGAGCTTTCCTTCCCCCCTCTCCAGGCGTTTACTTGGACCAGCCCGGATCGGAGACAACATTCCTGACAGCTGCTGGGGAGATCTTTTCATTACACGGTCCCTGCAGAGGGCAAAAATCTGCATGCCTGATAGACCCTGCCAAGGAGGGGGTCCAACACGGAGGGTAAGAGTCCACCTTTATCACTTTCTCACTTATTGGAGTCACTGCCAGTGGATTTGCACCATCCTGCACATCTCTCTCCTTTGTCAATCCACTCATAGGGGGATTAGTTGCTGCTGAGCTGTATAGTGGATGGAAGCTTTTTTTCACTGATGAACTTTTTATGTTTGAACCCATGGACTGAGTTTGTTTGATTTTTAGATTTTCACGCTATTAATATCATTGTACTTCACATGTACACATTTTTTGTTTCTTCTTTTTATTTGAGTTTTTATGTTTTGCACTTATATATTTCTACCACTCATGGAGTCATTTACTTGCTCTCAGTAGATTGTGGTTTTTACTACCACCCACATGTATTCACATCTATGTGTGTATTTTCATATAATTAGCGCACTTTATTTATTTTTCAAAAAGGGAATTAGCCTATTCGAAAAAAATAAAAATGTAGTGATCCGACCTGCCGATAAGGGGGGTGGGCTAGTGGTTATGAGCAAATCCTACTATCAGAGTGAAATGAATCGATTGCTGTCAGATAGAAAAACTTACCAGATCCTTAGCAAAGATCCTGTTCTCCAGTTCAAGAATGAATTGGAGATACTTATCACCTCTGGTAAAACCACTGGAGTGTTGAATAAGAAGGAAGCGTCATACCTGAACCCAAGCGCGTGTAGGAGACCGATCATATATTTTTTACCCAAAATTCACAAGGATCTCCAGGCACCGCCGGGGAGACCCATTGTGAATGGTATAGATTCGGTCTCCGCACGTTTGGGTCAGTATATTGACTTTTTCTTGAAGCCTCTAGTTACTACTACCCCAGCCTTCCTGAAGGATATAAAACATATTATCAATATTGTTGAAAATTTAACCTTCAGTGAAAACAGTCTACTGGTGACAGCTGATGTTGGCGCACTTTACACTATCATTGGACATACTGATGCCATCTGCTCTGTCCAATGGGCACTTGATAAATCTAATCTCTCCCCCCAACTGTGTAATTTCATTGTGCAAGCATTAGAGTTCTGTTTAGCCAGGAATTACTTTTGGTACGGTGGAAAATTCTTTCTGCAAATCCTCGGTGTCGCCATGGGCGCTCAGTTTGCGCCGAGCGTTGCCAACTTGTTCATGGCACACTGGGAAGAGGATTTTATCTTTGGTGGCAGACCGGCTCAATTGGTCTGCTACCAAAGATATATAGATGACCTGTTCATGATCTGGGACGGAGACTTAATTAGTCTCCAGTTATTCATGTCCAGATTGAATGGCAATACTAAGAATATCCATCTAACTTGGAATGCTGATGCTAGCAGCATAGCATTCCTAGATTTGGAGATTTTCAAGCATGATGGCGCCTATAGAACCCGTAATTATTGTAAGCCTACTGACAGGAATGGGTATATCCCCCTGGACAGTTGTCATCACAATTCTTGGCTTATGAACATCCCTAGAGGGCAGTTCATTCGCCTACGGCGCAACTGTTTTTTGGACAGCGATTTTTTCTCTCAGGCCAACATTATGGCAGAAAAATTTGTGCAAAAGGGTTATACACGAACCCTTATTATGGATGAAATATCGAAAGTGGGTTCCCTTGACAGATCTACCCTAGTGGGAAACGCCATGAGACAAAAGAAAGACACCCAGGAAGATTCCCAATTTAGAATAATTTTAGATTACAATATCCAGCACAAGAAAATAGAAAAAATTATTCTAAAGCACTGGGACATTCTGAAAAAAGACAATATTCTGGGACCTACCCTCCCAGCACGTCCTAAATTTATTTACAGACGCCCACCTACCCTACGAGATTTAATAGCCCCAGGCGTAGTCGACCCTCCTGTTATTAAAGAAAATCGCATTTTTAATTTCATGTCTGGCTTTTATGCATGCGGAAAATGTCCAGCATGCAGGCACTGTAAATCTAACAATAAGAGGAAGAAGGAATTTCTTGCCAATGTTACTGGCAAAACTTATCAAATTAAAAAACTTAATTACATGCGACACTGTGGGCGTGGTTTACATGCTGCAGTGTGAATGCGGCCTCTAGTACGTCGGGCGGACCTCAAGACCAATGGGAGTGCGCATTTCTGAGCATGTAAATAATATTAAACGAGGTCTTAAAACCCATTCTGTCTCCAAACATTTTAGATTGTGCCATAACAGGGACCCAAAAAATCTGCTATTCTGGGGTATAGAAAAAGTCACAAAACATTGGAGGGGGGGGTAACTTTATAAGGCAAATAAGCCAGAGAGAATCCTTCTGGATACATGAAACCAGGGTGTCAGTCCCTAGAGGACTAAATGTTGAGTTCGATCTCAACTGTTTTATTTCCAATAAATGATCGATTAGACTCTGGACTTTATAGACATGATTTTAGTTGTTGAATTGCGGATTTTTGTATTTTTTGCATATATGTATTTCGTATATTTTTACTTATTTATAAGTTGGTATCATGTAACGGTCTTAAGATTTTAAATTAATTGGAATTACTGTAAGAGATGGCTGCGGGTGGTCTTATTAAAATTACTAATAATTTTAAAGAAATTCTTTTAACCAAAAATAATTTTTTTATTAACTTTCATTGATTTTTATCGTTAAGAGTTTCCTAACCTTTCTGGCACCTTAAAATACTGACTGTGCATAAATAGCACTATATTTTTTAGGTTCTTATTTCAACATAAGGTTCATTTATTGTTTAAATGTAAGGAGATTATATGGGATGGTGTCCCCTAGACCGCTGGAAGATTTTTCCTATTTCTGGTTCCGGTCCCGGTGTTTTAACACTCCCCTAGTCTATTTAAAAAGGGTATATATTGCTACAGGTGATGGGCGGGCCCTACCCCCGCTGACGAAGTCCTCAGTGACGTAACGCCGCGTACGGGGGTTGAGCATTACCACTGACATCGCCCGCAGCCATCTCAAGTGATCAGCTGTTTCGTTATAGACAGACAGCTCCTATTGCTTAAATGCCCCTGTAAAGAATACCGCTCATTATAATACAACGTTGCTGAGCGCTTTTATTTGTGTGCCTTAAATAAAACTTTTTTTCAAGAGATGCCATACGGAGTACCCTTAGATCTCTTTTATCTTTTTATACTGGTGATTACCACTGCCAAAAGAGTACGGACCTCACAGCCCGCTCGGATCCAGGGACATCTGACATTTGCTGCTCCCAGAGGACATCCAGCTAAGCAGTGTGAGCATGGACCTCACAGCTGACTCGGATCCCGGGACATCTGACGTCTGGTTCCTGCTGATGACACTCTACAGAGCAGTCTGTTAATAGTCTTTTGATGCCTGAAAGACCCCCTGTAATTAAGGGGTCCATCTGATCTGGTAAGGGCACCTACATGTTTTCACTTATTAGACCTGCAGACAAGTAACCAACCTGGATATTACCAGAAGATTACTTACGTTTTATTTTCCATGGACTCCATAAGATTGATTTATTTATTTTAACAGTTTGAAACATTTATTTTACTAGTTTGAAACATTTCTTTAAATAGCTATTTTGTATCTTTTCTTGCGCTGCACTTAACTGTTTAATAATTTCTACTAAGGTTGGTGTATCCTTTAGTGTCCAGCTTGCAATTTTTCATTTATTAGGTTCTGTTTGCGCTGATTGCCCCATATATATTTTTATTCTAGGTAGGGTATTTTTATTTAGCTTCCAACCCAATCAACAAATCCTCTACTTGTAATATCTCCAATAAATATCTTTCCACCCCGGTTCTTTGCTCTTGTGTCACCAATGTCTGTAAATGTTTCAATTGTCCTGCTAAGCAGTATAAATAAATATCTGTAAGTGCTAATCCAGCTTCCATCTTTGGCCTTTGTAATGTTATTTTTAGTTTACATCTACCATATAAATCTTATAAATTGGGAGTGTAATTTTTGAATTAAGAATTTGGGGATAATTACTGGGGAGTGTGAAAAGGTATATAAACATTTCGGTAAAAGTATCATTTTAATTAATCCAAATCTTCCTGCTACTGATATGGGTAGTTTCTTCCATATTGTTAATTTATTCCTAATGTAGTCTATCAACGGATTAACATTAGTTGTTATAAATTCCTTGGATTGAAGAGTAATCTGTATTCCAAGATATTTAAATGAGTCTACTTCTTTAACCGCTTGCCGACAAGCCGCCGCAGTTATACTGCAGCAGGTTGGCATGGCTGCACAAATCTCCATAGCTGTACATCTGCTCTTTAACCAGTTCTGGACCAGCCGCAGGTTGGCCCGGCTGCGCGAAACCACGTAGGTATACGTTCCACACGTGGCCGGCTGGCCCCCCGCCGGCCGCAACGATTCGGTCAGGAACCGATCAATCCCCAGGCCCAGGCCAATGAAATCTGGCCTGGACCTGGTGATCGGTCCTGATGAATAAGGTCTTTCCCCTGTCTGTGTAACGGCAAACACTGACAGGGGAAGTGATGTCATCTCTCCTCGTGTCGGTCTTTTCCATTCCAGACCGAGAGGAGAGAGAATAAAACAGTGAGTTGCACCAACACTACACTGACACCAGGTCACGTAAGCACACAATTCACCCCCCGATCACCCCCCCAGTTAACCCAGTACAGCAATCAGATTTTTTTTTTATCGCTGTACTAGTGTCATTAGTGACAAAAATCAGTGTTAGGGTAATTAGTCTTAGGCCCAGATAGGTCTAGGGACCTCCCACAATAAAGGTTTAACCCCTTGATTACCCCTTGTCACCTGTGATCACGGTATAAGTGTCACAGGTGACGCAGTTTAGCTAGTTTATTTTTTATAGCGTCAGGGCACCCGCCATATTTTACCCAATAAAGGTTAACCCCCTAATCACCCAGTGATCAAAGTTAGGTTTTAGCGTCAGATAGGGTCTGCGTCGCCCTAGGCAGCGTCTGATTAGTGCCAGTACCGTTAACACCCACGCACGCACCATACACCTCCCTTAGTAGTATAGTGTCTGAACGGATCGATATCTGATCTGATCAGAACTATATTAGTGTCCCCAGCAGTTTAGGGTTCCCAAAAACGCAGTGTTTGAGGAATCAACCCAGATACCTGCTAGCATCTGCATTTAGCCCTCCGTCCAGCCCAGCCCACCCAAGTGCAGTATCAATCGATCACTGTCACTTACAAAACGCTAAACGCATAACTGCAGCATTCGCAGAGTCAGGCCTGATCCCTGTGAACACTAACAGTTTTTTTTTGCAGCGTTTTAAGCAGTCGCTGACAGTCAGGTGCTTTTTTTTCTTGTAAGTCTCACTACTGTACCAGTAAATTGAGACCAAAATGTCAAAGCGAAGGTACAATAAAGAGGCCTACACGTTTCTGAGCATGACAGATAGTGAAGAGGAAGTCACTCATCTGTCAGATTCAGGCTCAGAATGCGAACCTGTAGACATCAGCAGCACCCTGACAGAATAGCTCTGACGACGGAGTTGTGGTCCCTGCCAAGGTCAGGCGTACTAGACTCCAATCTTCTGCTGTCGTTGAGGTGCAAGAACCAAAAGGCTCTCGTATAGAGCAGAGAGCCAGTACTAGCGCCGCTATTCCTTCTGGTGAACTGGCAAGCACCAGCGGCCTAGCACATCCTGGTCATACATCCAGCACTGCATTAACACTTGGTGATGTGGCGAGTCTCATGAGTGCAGTTCAAGCTGGCGAGGTGGCAAGCACGAGTAGTGTCCTGCTGCCACCAAGAAGACAAACGCAGGCCCGTCGAGCCCATAGTGCCCTTTCTGCTGCATTCGCCAATCCTAATTGGGAACCCACCACTTCTGCAGCACCCGTACTTCCTCCATTCACTGGCCAACCCGGAATTCAAGTGGAAGCAGTTGATTTTACGTCACTTGATTTTTATTAGCTGTTTTTCACCAAAGATCTCGATAGATCTATTGTGGACTAAAGCAATTTATATGCTGGTCAATTCATTGCCGCTAATCCCCAGCTGACCCTTGCCAGAGATTGGAGACCTATTATGGTCTCCGAATTTAAGACCTTCCTGGGCCTATCCCTCCTCATGGGCGTAACTAAAAAGAGTGAGTTGCGGTCATATTGGTCCACTGACTCAATTCACCATACGCCCGTGATCTCTGCCTCCATGACCAGGACATGATACGAGGAGATCTTACGGTTCATGCAATTCAATGACAATGAACTCTGTAATCCTCGGGGGGACCCTGGATTTGATCAGCTCTATAAAATTCGGCCCCTCGTAAACCACTTCAACCAACGTTTTGCAGCCTTGTTTACTCCCGATCAAGTTTTCTGCGTTGATGAGTCCCTGATTACGTTTTCTGGCCGCTTGTCTATCAAACAGTATTTTCCCTGCAAGCGTGCCAGATACGGGGTCAAGATGTATAAGCCCTGTGACAGGGCCACAGGCTATACATGTAGTTTTATGTTTTACAAGGGGAAAGATAGTTACGTAGAGCCGGAGAACTGCCCAGACTACATAGGGAGCGCTGGTAAGATAGTGTGGGACTTAGTGTCACCCTTATTCAGAAAGGGGTACCACTTGTACGTGGACAATTATTACACAAGCGTGCCACTTTTTAGTCACTTGGTTGGTTATGGAATTGGCGCATGTGGCACCATGTAATCTAATCGCCGGGGCTTCCCCCAACGGCTTGTATAATCCTGACTTAGACGGGGGCCTGCTTGAAGTATAATAATTTGTTAGTGAAGTGGAGGGATTCACAAAATGTTTTCGTTCTGTCCTCGCTTTACGCAGACACGGCAGTCCAAATTCATATGGCGACTGGTGTTGTGGAGAAACCCCTCTGTGTCCACGAATACAACCTTAACATGGGAGGGGTGGACCTCAACGACCAGTTGTTGGCGCCGTACCTAACTGCCCATAAGGCCAGACGCTGGTACAAAAAAGTGTCTATTTATTTCAATTGGCTTTGCTGAACGCTTTTATGCTATATAAAGCTTCAGGACGGACTAGATCCTTCCAGATCGTCGGAGCCCTTCTGTTTTCAGACGGTGCTCTTGCCCAACTTCCCAAAGCAAATGCAGTGAGCCGGCTGCATGAGAGGCATTTTCCCTCTGTCCTCCCTGGTACCCTTACCCAAAGAACACTCCAAAGAAGATGTCGTGTCTGCAGCAAACGCAGATTTAGGTGTGACACACGCTTTTATTGTCCCTCCTGTCTTAACCAACCTGGTCTCTACATTGGGGAATGTTTTTCAAATGCTACCACACACTAGTTGAGTATTAGCATAGGGTACAGAAACCACACAATCATTGGCACACTAACACGGGGTCTTGGGGTCTCGAAAGATGTGATGGCCATCACATTTTGAGAGACCCTAATCTGCAACGTTCAGCTGTGACTCCAGTGCTGTCGGAGGTGATTTTACCACAACAGTTACAATGTATGCCCAACAAGGACCAGCAACGTACTGGTATGTTGCTGGACTTTGAGTGGTTATACCAGAATGATCATCTTGGTATCGTTCTTTTCAGCCAGCGGTCAGCTTTCATATAAAGAATCCTAGCGGCTAATTAACCTCTAGACTGATTTTATAAGCAGTGGGAGCATGGTTTTCTGGTTTTCATGGTTTTCCCAACAGGGAACCCGAGAATGTAGCAGGTGGTTCAGCCAGCTGACTATAGAGCTGATCAGAGACCAGAACGGCTCCAATCACCTCTATGGCCTAAGAAACCGGAAGCTACGAGCATTTCATGGTTTTGCCGGATATAAACAGCGCCATTTTTAAAAAAAAAAACTCAATTCACGATTCGAATCAAGTTCTTTTTTGTGGACACCACGACGGTCCTGAGGAGCTGCGGGAGTTTTTAGGCGAGGCCACAGCTTTGGCCTAGTCCACGGTCCTGGGGAGCTGCAGGCAGGAGTTTTTAGGCGAGGCCGCGGCTTCGGCCTAGTCCGCAGCGTCCAGCCTCAGTGTGTCAGCGCCGGTCCTGGTGAAAAAAAGAAAAAATCAATTTGCTTAAATTTTGAATCGATTTGACCTCTCAACTCGATTCAAGATTCAAATCGATTTTTTCCCCAGCCCCACTGTCACTACCTATTGCTATCAAAGGGGATATTTATATTCCCTGAATTAACAATAAAAATGATAAATTAAAAAAAATGAAAGGAACAGTTTAAAAATATAATAAAAAAGCAAAATAAGTAATTAAAAATAAATAAATAAAAATCACCCCTGTCCCCCTGTGCTCATGCGCAAAGGCGAACGCAAGCGTCGGTCTGATGTCATTTGTAAACAGCAATTGCACCATGCATGTGAGGTATCACCACGAAGGTCAGATCGAGGGCAGTAATTTTTGCAGTAGACCACCTCTGTAGATCTAAAATGGTAACCTGTAAAGGCTTTTAAATATGTATGTAGTTTGTCACCGCTGCACGTTTGTGCTGAATTTTAAAGCATGTCGTGTTTGCTATCCATGTACTCGACATAAGATCATCTTTTTTATTTCATCAAACATTTGGGCAATATAGTGTGTTTTAGTGCATTAGAATTAAAAAAGGTGTGTTTTTTCCAAAAAAATTGCGTTTGAAAAATTGCTGCTCTAATACTGTATGAAAAAAAAATTGCAACACCCACCATTTTAATCTGTAGGGCCTTTGCTTTAAAAAAATATATAATGTTTGGGGGTTCAAAATAATTCTCTTGCAAAAAATTTATTTTTTTCATGTAAACAAAAAGTGTCAGAAAGGGCTTTGTCTTCAAGTGGTTAGAAGAGTGGGTGATGTGTGTGACATAAGCTTCTAAATGTTGTGCATAAAATGCCAGGACAGTTCAACCCCCCCCCCCCCCCCCAAATGACCCTTTTTTGGAAAGTAGACACCCCAAGCTATTTGCTGATAGGCATGTTGAGTCCATTGAATATTTTATATTTTGTCACAAGTTTCGGGAAAATTACACTTTTTTTTTTTTTTTTTTGCACAAAGTTGTCACTAGATGATATATTGTTCAAACATGACATGTTTATATGTGGAATTACACCCCAAAATGCATTCTCCTGAGTACGGGGATACTTCATGTGTGAGACTTTTTGGGAGCCTATCTGCGTACAGGACCCCGAAAACCAATCACCGCCTTCAGGATTTCGAAGGGTGTAAATTTTTGATTTTACTCCTCACTACCTATCACAGTTTTGAAGGCCATAAAATGCCAAAATAGCAGAAACCCACCCAAATGACCCCATTTTGGAAAGTAGACACCCCGAGCTATTTGATGAGAGGCATGTTGAGTCCATGGAATATTTTATATTTTGCCACAAGTTGCGGGAAAATGATTTTTTTTTTTTGCACAAAGTTGTCACTAAATGATCTGTTGCTCAAACATGCCATGGGCATATGTGAAATTACACCCCAAAATACATTCTGCTGCTTCTCCTGAGTACGGGGATACCACATGTGTGAGACTTTTTTGGAGCCTAGCCGTGTACAGGACCCTGAAAACCAATCACTGCCTTCAGGCTTTCTAAGGGCGTAAAATGGTGATTTTACTTGCTCACTTCTTATCACAGTTTCGGAGGCCCTGAAATATCAAGATGGCACAAACCCCCCCAAATGACCCTATTTTGGAAAGAAGACACTTCAGGCTTTTTACTTAGAGGCATGTTGTGTCCATGGAATATTTGATATTTTGCCACAAGTTTCGTGAAAATTACAATTTTTTTTTTTTTTTTTTTTTTTTACACAGTTGTCACTAAATTATATACTGTTCAAACATGGCATGGTTATATGTGGAATTACACCCCAAAATACGTTCTGCTGCTTCTCCTGTGTACAGGGATTCCTCATGTGTGAGACTTTTTGTGAGCCTAACCACGTACAGGACCCCAAAATCCAAGCACCGTCTTCAGGCTTTCTAAAGGCGCGTAAAATTGTGATTTTACTCCTCACTACCCATCACAGTTACGGAGGCCCTGAAATGTCCAGATAGCACAACCCCCCCCCCCCCCCAAATGACCCTATTTTAGAAAGTAGACACACCAAGGTATTTGCTAAGAGGCATGGTGAGTATTTTGCAGATCTAATTTATTTTTGAAAATGAAGAAAGAAAAGAAATTTTTTTTTTCTTTTTTTAATTTTCAAAACTTTCCAAAAATGGGGTCATTGGGGGAGGGGGGGTGTGCTAACTGGGCATTTCATGGCCCCCGAAACTGTGATAGGCAGTGAGGAGTGAAATAAAAAATTTACGGCCTTAGAAAGCCTGAAGGTACGCGATTAGACTGCCAAAAAGTTCCACACATGTGGTATCCCCGTACTCGGGAGAAGCAGCAGAATGTATTTTGGGGTGTAATTTCACATATGTCCATGGCATGTTTGAGCAATAGAACATTTAGTGACAGCTTTGTGCAAAAAAAAAAAAAAAAATAATAATTTTCCCGCAACTTGTGGCAAAATATAAAATATTCCATGGACTCAACATGCCTCTCGTCAAATAGCTTGGGGTGTCTACTTTCCAAAATGGGGTCATTTGGGGGGGGGGGGTTGTGCTATCTTGGCATTTTATGGCCTTCAAAACTGTGATAGGTAGTGAGGAGTGAAATCAAAAATTTACACCCTTAGAAATACTGAAGGCGGTGATTGGTTTTCGGGGTCCTGTACGCAGCTAGGCTCCCAAAAAGTCTCACACATTAGGTATCCCCATACTCAGGAGAAGCAGCAGAATGTATTTTGGGGTGTAATTCCGCATATAACCATGCCATCTGTGAGCAATATATCATTTAGTGACAACTTTGTGTAATTTTTTTTTTGTCATTTTTCAATCACTTGTGACAAAAAAATAAAATATTCAATGGGCTCAACATGGCTCTCAGCATTTTCCTTGGGGTGTCTACTTTCCAAAATGGGATCATTTGGGGGGGGGGGTTGTACTGACCTGCCATTTAAGCACCTCAGGAAATGAGATAGGCAGTCAAAAAACTAAAAGCTGCGTAAATTCCAGAAAATGTACCCTATTTTGTAGATGCTATAACTTTTGTGCAAACCAATAAATATACGCTTATTGGCATTTTTTTTTACCAAAGACATGTGGCTGAATACATTTTGGCCTGAATGTTTGACTAAAATTGAGTTTATTAATTTTTTTTTTTTATAACAAAAATTAAAAAATATCCTTTTTCAAAATTTTCTTTCTTTTTCCATTTATATCGCAAAACATAAAAATTGCAGAGGCAATCAAATACCATCAAAAGAAAGCTCTATTTGTGGGGAAAAAAAGACGCAAATTTCATTTGGGTACAACATTGCATGACCATGCAATTACCAGTTAAAGTAGCGCAGTGCCAAATTGTAAAAAGCCCTCCGGTCATTGAGCTGCCAAATCCTCTGGGCTAAAGTGGTTAAGGCGCTATACCAGGCGCGCATGCGCCAGTAGCGTGTCCCCGGAGCCGATGCGCGTGCCCGACAATGTCCACCCGGCACCTGCGATCACTCCTGACAGAACGAGAATGGGGATCTGTGTGTGTAAGCTAAGTAGGAACAATAATATGTCTCCTCCCCCAGTCACTCCCATCCCCCCATAGTTAGAAACACACACATCAGCGATCCCAATGGAAGCTCGATGGGAGGACGTATACAGCAGGTTCTTCTGGTTCCTCTGTGGCAATCGGTGAGCTGAGGGAGATGGATGATCCGGAACTCGATGTAGGTGTCTCACCCGCAAAGGTATGATGGAGGAATGCAGCCCGGAAAATCAGCATCACCTCCTCTTTGCTCAGCAAACCAGGAGAACCTGCCCTCATACGTCCTCCCATCGAGCTTCCATTGGGATCGCTGATCCACAAGCCTGTATGACACCTAGCCGTATGGCAAACGTGTCCACCCATTCCGGTAAGGGTATTTGCTCCTTCTATACTTTTTTGTGGATATCGACTATTGGAACACCATCCCTGTGATTTACATGGCATCCAAGAGTTTTGAGACACTATCGCTGTGATTTATATGACATCTAAGATTAACTTCTTGTCCACCCATAAACATATCATCCCACCTTGTTGGACACTTATACGTTTATAACACTCACTGAGTTGGACACTTATATGGCTATGGACTAAATAGTTATTTCATGAAAAAAATTGTTTATAATATTTTTTCACCTATTTTACACCACTTTTTTTTATATGTCTGGTAGTCACATTTATGTGCACCGTTCACCTCTATTTAGCGCTGCATTTATATCACCCATCTGTTTTGCTTTGTTACTACATTGTGGATGCTGGCTGCTTTATGCGTCATCTTTTAATTTTTGTGAGTAGCGCAACATTATTGTATTTTTTTTTGCTCCCCTAAGATATGCTTTAAATGGATCTCCCACCAGACCGCCACTTGGGGGCATTATTATCTTCATATCCAATTTTCTCAGCAAGTCCCTACCCAAGAGATTCACTGGACAATTTGGTATAATCCTAAAGCTGTGATGGATTTCATATCCCACTGAGGGTCTAAACCATGGGAAAGCTTTCATGTCACCAAGACATAAACCTTTCACCATATCCATATGAAATTCATCATTATCTCCATCTCGGGGGGGAAGGGATCACTACTATGCATATTTTCAGTCCACCCTGCTAAATTTGACACCCAGGGATTTATAAATTCATAATCATCACCACAAACCCTAGCAACATAATCCTTACAAATTTCCCCCAGGTTAGGGGAAGGCGGAGCCTCTTTATCATGTTCTTGACCCATATTACAGTGAACGAGAGGCTGTCTTACCTTACAGCTTCTTCCCCACAACAAATTATCTTATACTTCTATGCGACAGAAAGACAAAGCAAACAGAGGTTTAGGTCACGGTGGTGATTACCTCATAAACTCTTTCTCTCCTTCCCAAAAGGAGTTACAGTACTGTTTTGTCAATACTAATGAATCCTCTCTCTAGGACTCAGGTCTCCCAAAGACCTTTAAGGCATGGTCCATCTCCTTTCTATATAATTTTTAAAGGACTAAAGCTTTATCAGAGCCGAGACAGAAAAATAATTAGTCAAAATAAGACAAATGTTTACTTACCAAGGATGATTGCTTTATCCCGGACGAGCCCCATTTAAAAGGAATTATACACCTTGACGACCACCCTGGTTTATGCAGGCAGACCACCGGGACCCTCGGATCAATGAGAGACCACATGAGACACGGGAAACAAGCTGGAGTGTGTGTTCATAAGATCTCTGTCTTTATTGAATACAACAGTAGTTTATATACCAGTAAAAATACATGTCTAATGCCGCATACACACGATCGGACATTCCGACAACAAAATCCTGAATTTTTTTCCGACGGATGTTGGCTCAAACTTGTCTTGCATACACACGTTCACAAAAATGTTGGAAATTCCGAGCGTATGACGAGCCGAGAAAAATGAAGTTTACTAGCCAGTGTGGCTCTTCTGCTTGATTCTGAGCATGCGTGGAATTTTGTGCGTCGGAATTGTCTACACACGCTCGGAATCGGATCCAGCTCTCAAATTTTTGTTGTCGGAAGTTCCGACAGAAAATGTCCGATGGAGCCTACACACGGTCAGAATTTCCGACAACAAGCTCACATCGAACATTTGTTGTCGGAAATTCCGACCATGTGTACGCGGCATAATGCCCCGTACACACGGTCGGATTTTCCAACGGAAAATGTGCGATTGGAGCTTGTCGGAAATTCCGACCGTGTGTGGGCTCCATCGGACTTTTTCTATCGGATTTTCCGACACACAAAGTTTGAGAGCATTCTATAAAATTTTCCAACAACAAAATCCGATCACGTCAATTCCGACCGTGTGTGGACAATTCCGACGCACAAAGTGCCACGCATGCTCAGAATAAATTTTGAGACGGAACTGCTCGGTCTGGTAAAATTAACGTTCGGAATGGATATGGCACTTTCGTCACGCTGCAATGTTTTAAATTGTTTAATGCAGCGCACTCTCTTCTTCTTTATAATGCTAGAAGAATGAAGTTGGCTCATATTCACACAGAGTTCTCACAAACTTCTTTCTTTATTATTTATCATGATTTCATCAATATAATATTTTTATTTGTCACATCTCCCAGAAAAATAATCTTTTTGGGATGTTTTTAGATTAAAAAATTTTTTATGGATTTTTTCAAATCCTGATCTTGTGTTTTATTCTTAATTTTGATTTTATTTTTTTACTCCAGAATAATTTGGTGTGTGTTTTGTGTGTCAAGTTACCACAACACCATTATTGTCTTGTATTATTTAATCTCAAGGAGTTTGCTTGGTGTTGGTGTCTCTTGTTAATTTCACATTGTATTTTTGAAATGTACCTGCCTCCTCACAAACAAACTGTCCTTTTTGAAGGAAAACACACATAGGCGAGTATAATAAGTCAAACCAAAAATTTATTAAGGGGTCCTAACCAAACAAAGAGGGAGGCAACGCTGGAGAAACAGCAGAAATTGGTGAAGCCTTTGGCCCCCAGGGCACACATCAATTATTTCCAGGCAAAATTGGTGGCCTGAGGAGTCCTTATCTAAGGGAGTTCAATCTGGTCCAGAAGTCCAAGAGAATCATGAGCAGCAGCAGATGACATACATGTCCCCAGGCTGTGGTCATACAAGAGCCTGCATCTTTTGTCAGACCAGACTGAACCCAGTTCATCACTCTCTGGTCTTCCTTCCACGCTGTGTCTGTGGTGGTGGAGTTGTGGCAGGAGGAGGAGGATGCAACTCAGGTGGGTATTGGGTGTGATTTCTCCCCTCAACCCCTTATTTAATGTTTGATAAATGAGTTCCTCACACATGAGGCATTGGCCCTTCTGCATGCCCTGCAGTTTGGTGGCAGCCATGCAGGCAAAGGCCTCTTCATGAGTGGGGAAGGCTCTGAGGGACGCAGAAGCCCCCTGAATCAGCTTGAGTGCTGAATCCTGCACGTTACTCCCCTTCCTGGGTCTTTTGTTTGGAAGGCGGATGGGAGAGACCTGCGATTCTGTCAGGCTCCTACTGGGCCGGCCTTCTCCTGGCTGACACTTAGCCCCGCCTCCTCCTGGCTGCCACTAACCCCCGCCTCCTCCCGTGTGCCACATTCCACAGCCTCCTCCTGTGTGCAACATTCCACAGCCTCCTCCTGGCTGAGGTCTTCCTGTGTATGAAAAAAGGACATAGTTTTAGTTTTTTTCTTCATCAATCACACACAATTTTCATCTCATGACTGTTGCAAATAGAATGTTAATAAATATAACAGACTATCATTCTGAGCCCAGCATTTTTGATTATTGTCCCAATTATTTTTGCCCACTACTGACTATTGATATGTAAAACACTTTATTAAATCAGCAATTAGTGACCAATAATAACATCCAGTAAACATCATTTATGTTTTGCCCAGAAATCTGTAGAAGAATGCTATACCGGACTCCAGCTGGGCTCCTCCACTTCTTCCTGGCTGGAAGTCCCAGGTTGGACATCAGAAGCCTCAGCTGGGGTGGAAGATAGGGTGGAAGGAAGAGTGGAGAGGGATTCCCTGACTTCAGTCTGGTCTGACAGAAAACAAAGTCTCTCATAGTACCACAGCCTGGGGACAATAAATGTCATCTGCTGCAGCTCCGGATCTCTGGGAATCCTGCACCTTCTTGCGCGCCCTAAGATAAGTGCTCCTCAGGCCACCAGTTTTTGCTTTTAAATAGGGGATGGTTGCCGTGGGACCACCGGCTTCACCAACTCCAGCGGTTTCTCCAGCGCTGCCTGCCTCTTTTGTTTCTGAATATACTGTGGATGTTTCACCTGCCACAGACAGGGCAGCTCCTTGTATTTGTCTATGAACAAGGGGAGGAAGTTGTGGTCATTGAAGCCTTCCATTTTATCTGCAATACACAACACAAGACAAACCCTAATGTCAGGCTAAAGTCTCCTAATCTTGTTCCAATATAGGCCTCAATCTCTAAGCAGTATTGGCCCAAGTTTAAATGTTACCTTCGTTATCACGATCGGCGCTTCCTATACTCCTTCCTCCGCTCACAGATCGTACGTACTACACGCGCATGTTACGCTTTATATACACTGTGCATGCGTGAAACTCCACCCACCCCTGACGTTCTTTGTAGTCTATTCCCCTGCCCCTTCTCGTTCGGTGCAGTGGGGGAAGAGCACATGGCGGAGACACAACAGGTGTGTGCTAATTACAGCAACGAGGAGGAAAGCCCGGAGCCAGAAACGTCACGATCCCGGAGGAGACAATTTAAGGCATCAAATATGCCCTTTGTAGAGATGGTGAAGATGGTGGACATACTGGCCGACTATGATGGGAAGTATGGACCTTACCCCAACCCAAATGTCAGAAAGAAAGAGTTGTGAAGAGTCTGCAGAGAAATTTTGGGGTACGACGATCCAAGGATCAACTAAGGAAGCGGTGGACGGACCTCAAATTAAGGGGGCACGATCTGTATAGAAGGATCAGGAGAGTGCTGCAAAAAAGTAAGTCGTTGTCCTGTGTTCCTATTCTTTTTTTTTTTTATTATGTTAGTGCTGCTCCATGTGTTTTTCTTTATACTGTTGTACAGTTTAAAATGGCAACTTTCATGTTCATGGACACATTATTCGTTCGTAAGAAACATTGTTCGTTTGGCCTATAAAACACCATGTTTTGTCCAGATGCAGTTCTATACATTTTTTCTGGCCTACTTCTCTTAAAATAATTTTGATGTCTAGATGGGTTAGTAACTAGAATGAAATGCAAACTAGATTCTGTGTAAGGAGAGGACACTCAGCAGCTGTTTACACATCTGGACACAGGAGCACTAGTGTGGGACAAAAGAACACCCTTTTTACTAGGGGGCCCACACAGGTGCTGCAGTGTATACTATAGGGGTGACTCCATCTATGAAGCTTGTACAAAACCGTTAAGTATTCAAGCTTGACAAAAGAAATAAATATTTCTTCATCTTGGAACTCAGCCAAAATAGACAATTGTACCTCACTTCCAAGCAATGTTTCATATTCCTATTTCTGTCATCAAATATCTGTGTGCTAAGTATACCTATTTTTTTTTTTTTTACATAGGGGAGAAAAGACTCGGAGGACACCACTCATCAGAGGAGACAACAGACCCCCCACCTCAGGAAGAAGGGGAAATCCCCCAAAGCCAACAGGAGGAGGAGGAGGGAGACGTTATCGAAATTGTCACTACAACAGGTGAGTGTCTGCGACCACAGCCTCAGGTAAGAGATGGATGCCTGCATATTTTTAATACATGGTGTGTTTTTGTTTCTATATTTTAGGTGATCGTGATGTTGTGGATGAAGGTCATTTCACCAGTGAAAGTGCCCAGATCCTCATCAGGGAGATCATGGGGTGTAATAGGAACTTGGAACACATCAAGCAAAACATCAATGATGTTCAAAACAAAATGAAGAACATCATTGATGTTTTAGGGAGAGTTTAAAACCCCTCAAAATCCAGAATTATTTCATTTTTTTTGCTCTGGAGAATTTTTTGTACTTTTTTCGACATATTCTCGAAAAGCCAAATTTTGAAGATGTACACAGTGTGTCAACATGTGCTATCTGCCATCATGGGAGATCAATGTACGCGTTTTGGGGGTGCAACCCCTTCCTCAATAATAAAGTAGCTGAGAGGAAGGGATTGCACCCACAAAACACATCCATTGATCTCCCATGATGGCAGCTAGCACATGTTGACATTCGGCAATTTGTGCGCATCTTCAAAATTTGGCTTTTCCAGGGGTGACATCACCCCATTTGAACGCAATATCATACACAGTTTGTAAATACTCATGTCTGATATTGTCTTCAATTTCTACAAAAGTTGTACTTTGTAAGTTCCAGATTTGTGTATTTCTTGTTGGTTTTAAACATGCCTGTTTTACCTTAAAAGGACATTTCTATTTTTATTATTAATGCGTCCTAAAAAATTTTTATACAGCAAACATGTTGGTTTGTTTTAAAAAACTTTTATAAATGCACATGTGATTGTGCTTGTATTAAAAAGATTGTTAACAATGTGTGGCTTCTTCTTTCAATGCTCAAAAACTTTTTTGGTTGTAAAATTGGTGTTTTCGGTGACAATGGGGGTTATTTCCTAAGGGCAAAGCCACTTTGCACTACAAGTGCAGTTTCTGTGCAGTGCAAAGTGTCTTTGCCTTTAGTAAATAACACCTAACAGTGCTTTAGAATTTTACACAATTACGCTATTTTCAGGACTCCCCAAATTTCAGTCAGGGTCAGCTAAAAGAAAGACAAGCAGTAAATGTAAGCAAATATTTGTTCAGTTTAAAATATTTTCTTATTTAAAAAATGTATCAGACATTGTCTGGCATATTGATGGGCCCCCCTACCCACAAAGTATTCCATGTATCTTAGACGGACCTCGCGGGCACTCTGGGGGAGCAAGCCAGGACGGCCAGCTTTAAGCGCCGTCAGGGTTGGTTCATTGAGATTAATAAGTCCGGCTTCAGGCCCAACTGAGCCAGCATAGTTCACAGAATTTCTCCTTAAAAAGTTGTGGAGAACACAGCAAGCCAGGATGATGTGATTGAGTTTATACTCCGCCATGTGTATGGGTGTAAGAAATAGGCGCCACCGGCTGGCCATTATTCTAAACATGTTCTCCACCACTCTTCTGGCTCTGGCCAGCCGGTGATTAAAAACCCTCTGGTCTGGGGTGAGGGTCCTCATAGGGAATGGCCGCATACGATGGTCCCCCAGCGCAAACGCTTCATCCGCAACGAAGACGAATGGGGGTCCTTCCGCATTGCCTTCTGGAGGTGGCAAGTCCAAGCTGCCATTCTGGAGACACCTGTAGAACTCTGTGTGGGCGATGACTCCACCATCTGCCATCCGGCCATTCTTCCCCACGACCACATACAGGAACTCGTAAGTAGCCGACACCACCGCCAACATCACAATACTATTTAACCCCTTGTAGTTTTAATAGTATGACCCCGAGTTGGGTGGTGGGACGATGTGGACGTGTTTCTCATCAATTGCCCCTCCGCAGTTAGGAAAGTTCCACCGCTGGGCAAAGTGGGAGGCCACAGTCTGCCATTCCTGTGGGCTGGAAGGAAACTGTGGAGTCAAACAAGAAAATAAAATTAATCATTTTGCACATAAACATGGAAAGCAGATTAGACACAAACATTCTTGGCCAACATCAGTATTACATTTATTTTAGGGGGTATTTAAAGACCAAGGTATAAGGTCCATCTATCAGATTCCCCCCCTCTCATGAGCCATTTAAAAGAATTTATGGGGGGGAGATGTTTGGGCAGGTAACCCTCTTCACTTCATTGAGAGATGAATGCCTAAATAATGTGTCTTACTTTGGCCAGCCCCTTCTTACTTACACTATTGGCAGCCCACTGGACAAGTAAGAAGTGTCATAATACAAAGATATAAATACACACTACACATTTTAGCACATTTTTACATTCTAGGGGGGAAGGAGGGTTCCAAATGATTTTGGGACCCCAAAAAAAAGCCTCTGGCACTCTGCCTGAATTTCAAGCACACATCACAATTTACAACATTTTAGGGGGTATTTAGGTTAAAGAACTACTATGGAGCTGACAAAATACATTGTTAAGTGACTACACGAGGTGAATATAGGCCCAGGAGAGCATGCTGGGGAGGTTAGTGAAGGCAAATATGTATGAAGGCCAAAAAAAAATTAACTAAGAATCCAGCATGCATGAGGACAAAGGGGACATTCACAGCATATTACAATCATGGTAATTAGGGAATGAGGACAGAAATACAATACATTAACAAACATTACATACTATAAAATGAGCTGTGTGAAGTTGGCACCCCATGTTTGTAAAACCTGAATAAAAATATACCATTCGTTTGTGCCACGTTTGTGCTGATTTGTGCCGCAAAAATGAGCGTTTGTGCCGGTTCGGTTTCTGAGATATTAAACAATCAATTTAATGCAAGCCCCGCCCACTTTGCACCCCATGTCCCTGAATTTTAAAAACAAACGTGCCATTCGTTTGTGCCGCGTTTGTGCTGGTTTGTGCCGCAAAAATAAACGTTTGTGCCGCTTTGGTTGCGGAGATATTGTGCGTTATAGTTGCTGTAACCCCGCCCATTTTGCACCCCATGTTCCTGAATTTTAAAAACAAACGCGCCATTCGTTTGTGCCGCGTTTGTGCTGGTTTGTGCCGCAAAAATAAATGTTTGTGCCGCTTTGGTTGCGGAGATATTGTGCGTTATAGTTGCTGTAACCCCGCCCATTTTGCACCCCATGTTCCTGAATTTTAAAAACAAATGCGCCATTCGTTTGTGCCGCGTTTGTGCTAGTTTGTGCCGCAAAAATAAATGTTTGTGCCGCTTTGGTTGCGGAGATATTGTGCGTTATAGTTGCTGTAACCCCACCCATTTTGCACCCCATGTTCCTGAATTTTAAAAACAAATGCGCCATTCGTTTGTGCCGTGTTTGTGCTGGTTTGTGCCGCAAAAATAAATGTTTGTGCTGCTTTGGTTGCGGATATATAGTGCGTTATAGTTGCTGCAACCCCGCCCACATTGCACACCATGTTCCTGAATTTTAAAAACAAACACACCATTTGTTTGTGCCGGGTTTGTGCTGGTTTGTGCCGCAAAAATAAACGTTTGTGCCGCTTTGGTTGCGGAGATATTGTGCGTTATAGTTGCTGCAACCCCACCCACATTGCACCCCATGTTCCTGAATTTTAAAAACAAACGCACCATTTGTTTGTGCCGCGTTTGTGCTGGTTTGTGCCGCAAAAATAAACGTTTGTGCCGCTTTGGTTGCGGAGATATTGTGGGTTATAGTTGCTGTAACCCCGCCCATTTTGCACCCCATGTTCCTGAATTTTAAAAACAAACGCGCCATTCGTTTGTGCCGCGTTTGTGCTGGTTTGTGCCGCAAAAATAAACGTTTGTGCCGCTTTGGTTGCGGAAATATTGTGCGTTATAGTTGCTGTAACCCCGCCCATTTTGCACCCCATGTTCCTGAATTTTAAAAACAAACGTGCCATTTGTTTGTGCCGCGTTTGTGCTGGTTTGTGCCGCAAAAATAAAACTTTGTGCTGCTTTGGTTGCGGAGATATTGTGCGTTATAGTTGCTGTAACCCCGCCCATTTTGCACCCCATATTCCTGAATTTTAAAAACAAACGTGCCATTCGTTTGTGCCGCGTTTGTGCTGGTTTGTGCCGCAAAAATAAAACTTTGTGCTGCTTTGGTTGAGGAGATATTGTGCGTTATAGTTGCTGTAACCCCGCCCATTTTGCACCCCATGTTCCTGAATTTTAAAAACAAACGCGCCATTCATTTGTGCCGCGTTTGTGCTGGTTTGTGCCGCAAAAATAAACGTTTGTGCCGCTTTGGTTGCGGAGATATTGTGCGTTATAGTTGCTGTAACCCCGCCCATTTTGCACCCCATGTTCCTGAATTTTAAAAACAAACATGCCATTCGTTTGTGCCGCGTTTGTGCTGGTTTGTGCCGCAAAAATAAAAGTTTGTGCTGCTTTGGTTGCGGAGATATTGTGCATTATAGTTGCTGTAACCCCGCCCATTTTGCACCCCATGTTCCTGAATTTTAAAAACAAATGCGCCATTCGTTTGTGCCGCGTTTGTGCTGGTTTGTGCCGCAAAAATGAATGTTTGTGCCGCTTTGGTTGCGGAGATATAGTGCGTTATAGTTGCTGCAACCCCACCCACATTGCACCCCATGTTCCTGAATTTTAAAAACAAACGCGCCATTTGTTTGTGCCAGGTTTGTGCTGGTTTGTGTCGCAAAAATAAACGTTTGTGCCGCTTTGGTTGCGGAGATATTGTGCGTTATATGTTGTCAAACCACATTGACTTTACACCTTGTTATTAAAGCTTACATACAGAACCTAAACTCAGCTTGGGTTTCCTTAATGTAAAGCTCCTCCCACTGTACTGGCACTGCACTTCATATTGTACCCTGAAAAAGGCACCTCTGCCGGGTTAGCCCCCCCATATCAAAATTTTTGAAAAAATTTTATGCAGTTTGTTAGATCTTTGTTAGATCAGGTTAGATCAACCGTTGTTTGCGTTAGATCTCACACAGAAGAAGCGATATTAACAGTTATTTGCTGGGGGGGCTAACCCGTCATCAGCCCCCCTTATCAAAAAATTGACCAAACAGTTAGCTATTTTGGAAGCAATTTGTTAGATCCGGTATGATCAAGTGTTTTTAACGTTAGATCTCACATAATTAGAGACTGATTAAGTGATTAATGTGGGGGGGCTGGCCCCCCTTATCAAATTTTCGGCCCAAAAATCATTCAAGCTAATAGATATTCGTTAGATCTGGTAAGATCAAGTGGTTTTAACGTTAGATCTCACATCATTTCAGAGATATTCCACATCAAAATAGAGATATTAGGTGGTACATATGGACGGGTTAGCCCCCCCTTATCAAATTTTTGGGCCAAAAATCATTCAGGCTAATAGATATTCGTTAGATCCGGTAAGATCAAGTGGTTTCAACGTTAGATCTCACATCATTTCAGAGATATTCCACATCAAAATAAAGATATTAGGTGGTACATATGGACGGGCTGGCCCCCCCTTATATTCAGCGCAATGAAAATCACACCCAACTTTTGCTGCGGCGCAAAAACTTTTCCT
The DNA here is from genome assembly GCF_042186555.1 of Aquarana catesbeiana. NCBI lineage: Eukaryota > Metazoa > Chordata > Amphibia > Anura > Ranidae > Aquarana > Aquarana catesbeiana. The sequence continues at coordinate 526,625,788 of NC_133324.1, forward strand.
CAGCTGCGGGGGCCCAACTTATGATCCTGCACACAAGCCCACTGCTTTCAGAAAATGCCCCAGACCTGAGCTCATCATCAGTGCACATCCATTCCAGATGCTCGTATGTGACATCACATACATCACATACATCACATACATCCCATACATCCCATACATCACATACAAGCACGCTGGATGTGAGAGGTGAATCAGCAGGATGAGTGTGCCAGGACAAGTAGATGTGTCTCATCTCTGCTTCCTTTTACCACTCTGCATATCACACATATCATAGATGAGAAGAGGGTACAGTGGTGGGAAAAATGAGCAGGAGGGGTTTAGATGTGGGACAGAAGAACAGGAGGGTACAGCCGTGGGGCAAATGTGCAGGGGGGGTTCAGTTTTGGTGCAGATGAGAAGGAGGTTCAGTGGTGGGACAGAAAAGCAGGGGGGGTAGAACAGTGGGGCAAATGTGAAAGGAGGTGTATTGGTGGGACAGATGAGCAGGAGGTTACAGTGGTGGGGCAGGAGAACAGGGGGAACATAGGTGGGGCAGAAGAGCAGGGGGTACAGAGGTGAAACAGATGTGCAGGAGGTACATTAGTAAGGCAGATGAAAAAGCGGGTTACAGTGGTAGGGCAGATGAGAAGGTGATTCAGTAGTAGACAGAAGAGCATGGGAATATGGCGGTGGAGCAAATGTGCAGAGAGGTACAGTGGTGGGGCAGATGAGAAAAATGGTACATTGATGGGGTAGATGAGCAGGGGGGTTACAGTGGTGGGGCAGAAGAGCAAGGGGGTACAGTGGTGGTGCAGATGTGCAGAAGGTGCAGTGGTGGGAGGGATGCGAAGGGGGTTCAGCAGTGGGACAGAAAAGCAGGGGGGTACAGTGATGGGGCAGATGAGCGGGGGAGGGGTTTAGTGTTGGGCCAGATGAGAAGGGGGTTACAGTGGTGGGAAAATGAGCAGGAGGGGTTCAGTGTTGGGGCAGATGAGAAGGGGGTTTAGCGGTGGGACAGAAGAGCAGGGGGGTACAGCGGTGGGGCAGATGTGAAAGGAGGTGCATTGGTGGACAGATGAGCAGGGGGTTACAGTGGTTGGGCAGAAGAGCAGGGAGAACAGAGGTGGGGCAGATGTACAGGGGGGTACAGTGGCGGGGCAGAGGAGAAAGGAGGTACATTAGTGGTACAGATGAGCAGGGGGTTACAGCGGTGGGGCAAAAGAGCAGGGGGAACAGAGGTGAGACAGATGTGCAGGAGGTACAGTGATGGGGCAGAAGAGAAAGGGGGTTACAGTGATGGGGCAGATGAGAAAGGGGGTTACAGAGGTGGGGCAGATGAGAAAGGGGGTTACAGTGGTGGGGCAGATGAGAAAGGGGGTTACAGAGGTGGGGAAGATGAGCAGGGGGAACAGAGGTGGGACAGATGTGCGGGAGGTACAGTAGTGGGGCAGATGAGAAAGGGGTTTACAGTGGTGGGGCAGATGAGAAAGGGGGTTAGAGAGGTGGGACAGATGAGAAAGGGGGTTACAGATTGGGGCAGTTGAGCAGGGGGGTACAGTGGTGGGGTAGATGTGAAGGGGGTTACAGATTGGGGCAGTTGAGCAGGGGGTTACAGTGGTGGGGCAGATGTGCAGGGGGTTACAGTGGTGGGGCAGATGTGCAGGGGGTTACAGTGGTGGGGCAGATGTGCAGGGGGTTACAGTGGTGGGGCAGATGTGCAGGGGGTTACAGTGGTGGGGCAGATGAGCAGATAAGTTCAGTGTTAGGACAGATGAGAAGATGGTTCAGCAGTGAGGCAGAAGAGCATGGGGGTACGGTGGTGGGGCAGATGTGCAGGGGGTTACAGTGGTGGGGCAGATGTGCAGGGGGTTACAGTGGTGGGGCAGTTGAGCAGGGGGGTACAGTGGTGGGGCAGATTTGCAGGTGATACAGTGATCTGAGGTGTGAAGGTGTATGAATTGGGGTTGATCTGAGGCGTGAGAGTGCAGGATGTTAATTTCTCACTACTAAAGTAGTTTACAGCATTTACTTTATAAAAAATCCTTTTGGTGATTGAGATTGTGAAGTTGACTTTTTTTATTATAAAATCGGCACGCTCAATTTCTTTGAAAACATTTTTCGGCACACTGCTCAAAAGGCTGCTTACCTCCTGGCCTATCAGTTTTTATTAAAGATGGAAAATGGGCTGTGGAGCAAGACCCGCTGTCGCCCAAAACTATTTTCTCATTTTCAATAATCAAAGAAGGTATAGAAAAAAGGATGGAAAAGGTAAGAGGAGAGAAGGGGGGGGAGTAAGGCTGGGGGGGGGGGTGAAATGGCATTGGTTCAGGTTAACTATGGTGAACGGGCTCCGGAACTTATCTGTGACATTAAGTCCCAAGAAGGGCAGTACCCTCTGCGGAAACGACAAACTGGTTCCATAGTCCCCAAGTTTTAGAGTATTTTTCCTGTTGGTGTTGTGCAGTGAGTACTAGATCTTCCATCTCATTTGGAATGGAGTTTTTATAGAGTTTGGCTCAGATGGAGGAGACATGTAGCAGGAAAAAGCTGGATCACCAGGAACCTTGTATTCCGTAAATTTTTGCGTGGTTTATCTGTCTCCCAGAAGTGGATCAATTTAGGGCACAACCAAAATATGTGAAGTAGTGTTCCTCCATCCCCCTGGCATCTCCAACATTGGTCAGTAGTTGCAGGGTGAGGTACCAACTTGTTAACAGTTTATAGTTGGTCTGTTTAATTTTCGTACAAACCGATGATTTCAACGAAAATCTGAGGACATGTTGTATCTGAGCAGATGTAAATGTACGCCCCAGCTTACTTTCCCATTTGTTCAAGAACGGTAAGTGTGGTTGTTCAGCCGGACAGTTGAAGAGGGCGTATGTTTTGGATAGAGCCTGTGGAAAGGAACCCTCTTTGGAACAGTATGCTTCAAAGGACGTCAGGGGACGATTAAATCCCTGTGGATTAGGCAAAGTATTGAGAAAGTGTTGTAATTGTAGCGCTGTCCACAAGGAAAGTTTGAAGGGCTCATTAGCACTACTGTGGAAGGCCATTGGCCTCCCGTTAGGAAGTGGGATGCCTGGACCCTACCTGTTTGGCTTAGGGTCCGAAACATTTGGGGTTCCAGACCAGGGAGGAACCACGGTTTTTCTATGATCGGGAGCAATGGGGAATCAGGGAAGAAAGCCAATTCTGTGTGCTGACCTGGGAGCATATGCAGAGTGTCGTACCCATTATGGGGTGTGACTTCAGCACAGGCGGTAGTTGGTCATAGCACCACAGAGCCCCTGGCAGCAGAATGTCAGTCTGGGCCTGTTCCAGTTGTGCCCACAATTTAGAGCAGCGATGCCAAAATTTATTAATTTTAAGCTATTGCCACAGGGGCCTAACTTCTCATATAAAATAACGAACTGTTATGTATTTATCATAGATTAAATAAAAAATCTCACTGATCAAACTGCAACAAGCTTTTATCCCTACTTACATTGCGATTATTACTGATCTCTGCCATGTGCATGCTAGGTTTAATGCAATAATAACTTCATCTAACAATTATCTACTAACTTGGATGTTGTTATTGGCAAAGAATATGAAATCTCTGAAATGATGTGAGATCTAACGTTAAAACCACTTGATCTTACCGGATCTAACGAATATCTATTAGCCTGAATGATTTTTGGCCCGAAAATTTGATAAGGGGGGGCCAGCCCCCCCTCATTAATCACTTAAAAAGTCTCTAATTATGTGAGATCTAACGTTAAAAACACTTGATCTTACCGGATCTAACAAATTGCTTCCAAAATAGCTGTTTGGTCAATTTTTTGATAAGGGGGGCTGATGACGGGTTAGCCCCCCCAGGAAATAACTGTTAATATCGCTTCTTCTGTGTGAGATCTAACGCAAACAACGGTTGATCTAACCTGATCTAACAAAGATCTAACAAACTGCATAAGATTTTTTCAAAAATTTTGATATGGGGGGGCTAACCCGGCAGAGGTGCCTTTTTCAGGGTACAATATGAAGTGCAGTGCCAGTACAGTGGGAGGAGCTTTACATTAAGGAAACCCAAGCTGAGTTTAAGTTCTGTATGTAAGCTTTAATAACAAGGTATAAAGTCAATGTGGTTTGACAACATATAACGCACAATATCTCCGCAACCAAAGCGGCACAAACGTTTATTTTTGCGGCACAAACCAGCACAAACGCGGCACAAATGAATGGCGCGTTTGTTTTTAAAATTCAGGAACATGGGGTGCAAAATGGGCGGGGTTACAGCAAATATAACGCACAATATCTCTGCAACCAAAGCGGCACAAACGTTTATTTTTGCGGCACAAACCAGCACAAACGCGGCACAAACGAATGACGCGTTTGTTTTTAAAATTTAGGAACATGGGGTGCAAAATGGGCGGGGTTACAGCAACTATAACGCACAATATCTCCGCCACCAAAGCAGCACAAACTTTTATTTTTGCGGCACAAACCAGCACAAACGCGGCACAAACGAATGGCATGTTTGTTTTTAAAATTCAGGAACATGGGGTGCAAAATGGGCGGGGTTACAGCAACTATAACGCACAATATCTCCGCAACCAAAGCGGCACAAACTTTTATTTTTGCGGCACAAACCAGCACAAACCCGGCACAAACGAATGGCGTGTTTGTTTTTAAAATTCAGGAACATGGGGTGCAAAATGGGCTGGGTTACAGCAACTATAACGCACAATATCTCCGCAACCAAAGCGGCACAAACATTTATTTTTGCGGCACAAACCAGCACAAACGCGGCACAAACGAATGGCGCGTTTGTTTTTAAAATTCAGGAACATGGGGTGCAAAATGGGCGGGGTTACAGCAACTATAATGCACAATATCTATGCAACCAAAGCGGCACAAACGTTTATTTTTGCGGCACAAACGAATGGCACGTTTGTTTTTAAAATTCAGGAACATGGGGTGCAAAATGGGCGGGGTTACAGCAACTATAACGCACAATATCTCCGCAACCAAAGCGGCACAAACGTTTATTTTTGCGGCACAAACCAGCACAAATGCGGCACAAACGAATGGCGCGTTTGTTTTTAGAATTCAGGAACATGGGGTGCAAAATGGGCGGGGTTACAGCAACTATAACGCACAATATCTCCGCCACCAAAGCGGCACAAACTTTTATTTTTGCGGCACAAACCAGCACAAATGCGGCACAAACAAATGACACGTTTGTTTTTAAAATTCAGGAACATGGGGTGCAAAATGGGCGGGGTTACAGCAACTATAACGCACAATATCTCCGCAACCAAAGCGGCACAAACATTTATTTTTGCGGCACAAACCAGCACAAACGCGGCACAAACGAATGACGCGTTTGTTTTTAAAATTCAGGAACCTGGGGTGCAAAGTGGGCGGGGTTACAGCAACTATAACGCACAATATCTCCGCAACCAAAGCGGCACAAACGTTTATTTTTGCGGCACAAACGAATGCTGCGTTTGTTTTTAAAATTCAGGAACATGGGGTGCAAAATGGGCGGGGTTACAGCAACTATAACGCACAATATCTCCGCAACCAAAGCGGCACAAACGTTTATTTTTGCGGCACAAACCAGCACAAACGCGGCACAAACGAATAGTACGTTTGTTTTTAAAATTCAGGGACATGGGGTGCAAAGTGGGCGGGGCTTGCATTGAATTGAATGTTTAATATCTCAGAAACCGAACCGGCACAAACGCTCATTTTTGCGGCACAAATCAGCACAAACGCGGCACAAACGAATGGTATATTTTTATTCAGGTTTTACAAACATGGGGTGCCAACTTCACACAGCTTATAAAATGTGATGTTAAAGGATAAATCTTACCTTAATATACTCCTTCTGCAGGACCTAGGTAATGGCAGAACAGGTCTCTGGGATAATGATCCCCAGAGCCTCGGGGGAGATGCCTGTCGAGAACTTGAAGTCCTGCAGGCTTCTCCCCGTCGCCAAGTACCGCAGGGTGGTGACTAGCCTCTGCTCCCAGAGTGATGGCTTGCCTCATGCAGGTATCCTGCCTGCTGATATATAGGGGTCAGCAAAGCTAACAAATGGTGAAATACGGGGTCCGTCATCCAGAGAAAGTTCTTGAAATCATCAATTATTCTCACGGAGCTCACGGAGCAAAGGCATGTGACAGAACTGGTCACAATGGAGCAACCAATTCTTGGTCCATGAACTCCTCCCACCCTGTTCATGGACTGGGCTTGTGTCAAAGTAAGGACCCCAACACCAAGCCCCCGCACAGCACGAACTCTACGATGAGTACGTATACGCAACATGGCTAGAAAGCGGTCGGCTGCTAAGAACGAAGTAATAGAACGCACTGAAGAACAGCAAGGCCTGTGAAGAGCGACCTGAAAATCAGTAACGAACAAACAAGAACACAATGACAAGTCAATGGGAACTCTCTGCACGCACTGAAAACCAGATACAAACCCACAAGCACAAACTGAACAGCAGAAATACGATCTGAAAACCACGAGTCTGAAAAAGTGCGAATCGTCTCTCACCAAACTGTTACTAACACGAGATTAGCAAAAGGAGCCCAAAGGGTGCCGCGCTTAGTACTGAACTGCCCTTTTATAGTCTTGTTGTATGTGGTGTATGTGACCGCGTTCTTGGCGTTCGGAAATTCCGACAACTTTGTGCGACCATGTGTATGCAAAACAAGTTTGAGCCAACATCCGTCGGAAAAAATCCATGGATTTTGTTGTCGGAATGTCCGATCAATGTCCGACCATGTGTACGGGGCATTATTGTCACGGTGATGCTGGTTAGCTAGTTTTTTTTATAGAGTTAGGGCACCGCCGTATATTACCTAAATAAAGGTTTAACCCCCTGATCACCCGGCGGGTGATATCAGTTAGGTTTTAGTGTCAGATAGGGTCTGCGTCACCCCAGGCAGTGTCAGATTAGTGCCAGTGGCGCTAACACCCACGCACACACTATACACCTCCCTTAGTATAGTGTCTGAATGGATCAATATCTGATCAGATCTATACTAGCGTCCCCAGCAGTTTAGGGTTCCCAAAAACGCAGTGTTAGCAGGATCAGCCCAGATACCTGCTAGCACCTGCGTTTAGCCCCTCCTCCCAGCCCCCCTAAATGCAGTATCAATCAATCGCTGTCACTTACGCATTCGCAGAGTCAGGTCTGATCCCTGCGAATGCTAACAGTTTTTTTTGTAGCGTTTGAAGCAGTCGCTGACAGGAGCTTTTTTTTTTCTGTGAGTCTCACTACTGTATCAGTAAATGTAGAGACCAAAATGTCAAATCAAAGGTACAGTGAAGAGGCGTACACGTTTCTGAGCATGACAGGTAGTGAAGAGGAAGTCACCCATCTGTCAGATTCAGGCTCAGAATACGAACCGGTAGACATCAGCGGCACCCTGGCGGATAGCTCTGACGACGGAGTAGTGGTCCTTCCTAAGGTCAGGCATACCCAACTCTGTTCTTCTGCTGTCGTTGGGGTGCAAAAACAGGGCTCTCGTATAGAGCAGAGAGCCAGTACTAGTGCCGCTCATCCTTCTGGTGAACTGGCAAGCACCAGTGGCCTAGTACATCTTGGTCGTACATCCAGCACTGCAGTAACACTAGGTGATGTGGCGAGTCCCATAAGTGCAGTTCATCACTAGTGTCCCACAGCCACCAAGAAGACAAAGACAGGCCTGTCGAGCCCATAGTGCCCTTCCTGCTGCATTTGCCAATCCTAATTGGGAGCCCGCCACTTCCGCAGCACCCGTACTTCCCCCATTCACTGGCCAACCCGGAATTCAGGTGGAAACAGTTGATTTTACGTCACTTGATTTTTATTCGCTGTTTTTCACGGAAGATCTCTATAGATCCATTGTGGACCAAAGCAATATGTATGCTGGTCAATTCATCACCGCTAATCCCCAGTTGACCCTTGCCAGAGATTGGAGACCTATTACAGTCTCCGAATTTAAGACCTTTCTGAGCCTATCCCTCCTTATGGGCATAACTAAAAAGAGTGAGTGTTATATTGGTCCACTGACCCAATTTACCATATGCTCATGTTCTCTGCCTCCATGACCAGGACACAATACGAGCAGATCTTGCGATTCATGCACTTCAATGATAATGAAATCTGTCGTCCTCGGGGTGACCCTGGATTTGATCGGCTCTACAAAATTCGGCCCCTCGTAAACCACTTCAACCAACAGTTTGCAGCCTTGTTTACTTCCGATCAAATTGTCTGCGTTGATGAGTCCCCGATTAAGTTTTCTGGCCGTTTGTCTATCAAACAGTATCTTCCCAGCAAGCGTGCCAGGGTCAAGATGTATAAGCTCTGTGACTGGGCAACAGGTTATACATATAGTTTTATGGTTTACGAGGGAAAAGATAGTCACGTCAGAGAACTGCCCAGACTACATAGGGAGCGCTGGTAAGATTGTGTGGGACTTGGTGTCACCCTTATTCGGAAAGGGGTACACTTGTACGTGGACAATTATTACACAAGTGTGCCACTTTTTAGTCACCTTTTTGATTATGGAATTGATGCATGTGGCACTGTGCGATCTAATCGCTGGGGCTTACCCCAATGGCTTGTAGAATCCCGACTTAGACGGGGGAGAGAGTCTGCTTGAAGTGTAATAATTTGTTAGCAGTGAAGTGGAGGGATTCACGCAATGTTTTCGTTCTGTCCTCCCTTCACGCAGATACGACGGTCCAAATTCCTACGGCGACTTGGTGTTGTAGAGGAACCCCTCTGTGTCCTCGAATACAACTTTAACATGGGAGGGGTGGACCTCAATGACCAGTTGTTGGCGCTGTACCTAATTGCCCATAAGGCCAGACGCTGGTACAACAAAGTGTCTGTATACTTATTTCAGTTGGCTCTGCTGAATGCCTTTGTGCTATACAAAGCTTCAGGACGAACTGGATCCTTCCTAAAATTCAAGGAAGAGATCGTCACAGCCCTTCTGTTTCCAGACGGTGCTATGGGTCATCTTCCCAACGCAAATGCAGTGAGCCGGCTGCATGAGAGGCATTTTCCGTATGTCCTCCCAGGTACCCTTACCCAAAGAACACCCCAAAGAAGATGTCGTGTCTGCATAAAACGCAGATTTAGGTGTGACACCCACTTTTGTTGTTCCTCCTGTCCTGACCAACCTGGTCTCTGCATCGATGACTGTTTCAAACGCTACCACACTAGTTGAGTTTTAGCGTAGGGTACAGCACTGCACACTCCTAGGGCACACCAACACAAGGTCTCAAAAGATGAGATGGCCATCAAATTTTGAGAGACCCTAATCTGGAACGTTTACAGTTTTTATAAAAGTGCAAAAAAAAAACACACACACAAAAAAAATAAAATAAAAAAGCCAAAAATAGTTGTGGTTTTATTTTTGTTCTCTCTCTTATGTTCGCTCTACTGTTCACTCACTATTATTCTATATCTATTGTTCCCTCTCTGTTGTTACTGTATTTTAGAACTGTAATGTTTTATTTTTACTATGTTTTATTGTATTTGCTTTGCACGTATGGTATGTCTTACTGTTATACTGTAATGTTACTTTGTTTTATTGTTAACCAGGTACGCCATTCAGCTGCAGCACTGATTTATGTATCTTGACAGCAACAGCGTTTGCTCCCACGATACGTAAATCAGCGACTCCAGCGCTGTAGGAGGTGATTTAACCACCACAGTTTAAAAAATGGTGCATGTATGCCCATCATTAGAAATGGGTGGATGAAGGGCGGTATTCTAATGGTGGGCATACCCACCGATCAATCTTTTTTTTTTCGTTCAGCCCACAGGCTGCATGAAAAAAAGAACATTACAATATATGCCCAACAAGGGCCAGTGACGTACTGGTATGTTGCTGGACTTTGAGTGGTTATACCAGAATGATACCTGCAGGTTTAGGTATCATTCTTTTCAGCCAGCGGTCAGCTTTCATGTAAAAGTAATCCTAGCGGCCAATTAGCCTCTAGACTGCTTTTACAAGCAGTGGGAAGGAACGCCCCCCCCCCCCCAGTTTTCCATGGTTTTCTCGGGCTCTCCTGTCCCAACAGGGACCCCGAGAATGCAGCCGGTGGTTCCGCCAGCTGACCATAGAGCTGATCAGAAACGAGAATGGCTCCAATCATCTCTATGGCCTAAGAAACTGGAAGCTACAAGCATTTCATGATTTCATGATGGTTACTCCGGATATAAACAGCGCCATTGGAAAATTGGGAAAGCATTTTATCAGACCGATCTTGATGTGGTCAGATGCTTTGAGGGCAGAGGAGAGATCTAGGGTCTAAAAAAAGAGTACCTGTCACTAACTATTGCTAACATAGGGGATATTTGCATTCCCTGAGATAACAATAAAAATGATTAAAAAAAATGAAAGGAACAGTTTAAAAATAAAATTAAAAAGCAAAATAAATAATAAATAAAATAAAAGAAGCACCCCTGTCCCCCCCCCGTGCTTACGCGCAAAGGTGAACAAAAGCGTCGGTCTGGTGTCGTATGTAAACAGCAATTGCATCATACATGTGAGGTATCAGCGCGAAGGTCAGATTGAGGGCAGTAATTTTAGCAGTAGACCTCCTCTGTAAATCTAAAGTGGTAACCTGTAAATGCTTTTAAAGAGTTTTAAAAATGTATGTAGTTTGTTTCGCTGTTGCACGTTTGTGCGCAATTTTAAAGCATGTCGTGTTTGGTATCCATGTACTTGGCATAAGATCATATTTTTTATTTCATCAAACATTTGGGCAATATAGTGTGTTTTAATGCATTAAAATTAAAAAATGGGTTTTTTCCGTAAAAATTTTGTTTGAAAAATCGCTGCGCAACACCCACCATTTTAATCTGTAGGGCCTTTGCTTTAAAAAATATATATAATTTTAGGGGTTCATAGTAATTTTCTAGCAAAAAAAAAAAATGTTTTCATGTAAACAAAAAGTGTCAGAAGGGGCTTTGTCTTCAAGGGGTTAGAAGAGTGGGTTATGTGTGACATTAGCTTCTAAAGGTTGTGCATAAAATGCCAGGACAGTTCAAAACTCCCCCCAATGATCCCTTTTTTAGAAAGTAGACATCCCAAGCTATTTGCTGATAGGCATGTTAAGTCCATGGAATATTTTATATTTTGCCACAAGTTTTTTTTTTTTTTTTTTTTTTTTTTTTTACAGAAAGTTGTCACTAAATGATATATTGCTCAAACATGCCATGGACATATGTGAAATTACACCCCAAAATACATTCTTCTGCTTCTCCTGAGTAGTCTCATGTGTGAGACTTTTTGGGAGCCTAGCTGTGTACAGGACCCCGAAAACCAAGCAACACCTTCAGGCTTTCTAAGGGCATAATTTCACTTCCTCACTACCTATCACAGTTTCGAAGGCCATGAAATGTCAAGATAGCACAAATCGCCCCCCCCCCCCAAATGACCCCATTTTGGAAAGAAGACCCTTCAAGCTGAGAGGCATGTTGAGGCCATGGAATATTCTATATTTTGCCACAAGTTTCTGTAAAATTATTATTTTTTTTTTTTTACAGAAAGTTATCACTAAATGATATATTGCTCACACATGCCATGGGCATATGTGAAATTACACCCCAAAATACATCCTGTTGCTTCTCCTGAGTACAGGGATACCACGTGTGTGAGACTTTTTGGGAGCCTAACCATATACAGGACCCTGAAAACCAATCACCACCTTTAGGCTTTCTAAGGGTGTAAATTTTTGATTTCACTCCTCACTGCCTATCAGTTTTGGAGGCCATGAAATGCCCAGATAGCAAACCCCCCCCCCCCCAAATGACACAGTTTTTTGAAAGTAGACACCCCAAGCTATTTGCTGAGAGGCATGTTGAGTATTTTGCAGATCTTGCTTTTTGTCACAAAGTTTTGAAAACTGAAAAAAAGAGGGAAATTTTTTTTTTCTTTTCTTTCTTCATTTTCAAAAACAAATGAGAGCTGCAAAATACTCACCATGCCTCTTAGCAAATACCTTGGTACCCCATTTTCCAAAATTGGGTCATTTGGGGGTGTTTTGTGCTATCTGGACATTTCAGGGCCTCCGTAACTGTAATAGGTATCGAGGAGTAAAATCACCATTTTACGCCCTTAGAAATCCTGAAGGCGTTGACTGGTTTTCGGGGTCCTGTACGCGGCTAAGCTCCCAAAAAGTCACACATGTGGTATCCCCGTACTCAGGAGAAGCAACAGAATGTATTTTGGGGTGTCATTCCACATATAACCATGCCATGTTTGAGCAATATATAATTTAGTGACAACTTTGTGCAAAAAAAAAAAATTTCATTTTCCCGCAACTTGTGGCAAAATATAAAAAATTCCATGGACTCAACATGCCTCTCAGCAAATAGCTTGGGGTGTCTACTTTCCAAAATGGGGTCATTTGGGGGGATTTTGAGTGCTATCTGGGCATTTTATGGCCTCCATAACAGATAGGTAGTGAGGAGTAAAATCACCATTTTACGCCCTTAGAAATCCTGAAGGCGGTGCTTGGTTTTCGGGGTCCTGTACGCGGCTAAGCTCCCAAAAAGTCTCACACATGTGGTATCCCCGTACTCAGGAGAAGCAGCAGAATGTATTTTGGGGTGTCATTCCACATATAACCATGGCATGTGTGAGCAATATATCATTTAGTGACAACTTTGTGTAATTTCTTTTTTCTTTTGTCATTTTTCAATCACTTGTGACAAAGAAATAAAATATTCAATGGGCTCAACAAGCCTCTCAGTAATTTCCTTTTGGGTGTCTACTTTCCAAAATTGGGTCATTTGGGGGGGGGGGTTGTACTGCCCTGCCAATTAGAAGCTGTGTAAATTCCAGAAAATGCACCATAGTTTGTAGATGCTATAACTTTTGCGCAAACCAATAAATATACGCTTATTGACATTTTGTTATACCAAAGACATGTGGCTGAATACATTTTAGCCTAAATGTATGACTCAAATTGAGTTTATTGGATTTTTCTTATAACAAAAAGTAGAAAATATCATTTTTTTTCAAAAATTTCGGTCTTTTACATTTATATCACATAAAATAAACCGCAGAGGCAATCAAATACCATCAAAAGAAAGCTCTATTCGTGGCAAAAAAAGGACACAAATTATGTTTGGGTACAACATTACATGATCACGCAATTACCAGTTAAAGCAGTGCAGTGCCAAATTGTAAAACGTGCTCTGGTCATTGAGCAGCCTAATCTTCCGGGGCTGAAGTGGTTAAAATCCAGATAGCGATCGTATATGCACAGTAGTGCGTGTACATGTCCGTCCCGATGATCATTTCGTCATAAATGAAATCATCAGGGGTGTACACACGCCTCTAACTGCGCTATAAATGCTCCAATTGGCAGACAAGGGAACACAGCCATTGGTCAAAAAATTTGCTCATGTACAATCATTAGTAGACAGGCCTGTCACAGGTGAAGTGAGAAAGATTGACCTATGCAGTCATCGGTGAAATGATGTGTCCATCATCCTGGATGAACAGATCCTTTGTAGACGGCAATAGAAAAGGCGCTGGAATACACTGCGCCATCTTGTGGAGCAAAATATAACCTCACATGAATGAAATTAAATCAACTGTTGCTGTCATTGGTGAAAAGATGTGTCCATCAACCAAGATGAACAGATCCTTTTATAGACAGCAGTACAAGAAGCACTAGAATAGACAGCGCCATCTTGTGGGTCAAAATCAAACCTCACATAAATAAAATTAAATCAATCATGTAGGCTCGCTTCCCTGTAATTGCAATTGAACATACATAAAAATACACACATTTAAAGCGGGGGTCCACCTATCTATCGTTTTTTTTTTTTTTTGAGTTCATTCACAAACTTTTCTTCTCAGCATTACATACTCACATATTGTGTGTAATATGTCCGCCTGTGTCAGATTTCGTCGGAGAGAATAACTTATATTATTCACTGCAGGCGGTTTCCATCTTCATTGTGGGCATTTGAAGCCCACAAGCATTTATTTCCTGGATGCGGTGAATGCTGTGCTCCCAGCATTCACCACTCGTTCCCGCACATGCTCAGTGGCATCCTGGGAAGCCTGAGACTAGCTCCCAGGAGTCTGGGAGAGGCTAGAAACACGCCTACTCCCACGGGAGGAGAACCAGGAAGTGCAAAGAAGAATAGAAAAATAAAAGGTAATTACGGCGATTTAAATTTTTTTAAACGGCATGTCAGCATCTAGGCAAGGAAGAGAATACATACAGATATTGTTCAAAATTTGGGTGGAACTCCGCTTTAATAGCCTATAAAATTAACATTTAATATGGGCACACGTACATGCGCAACATCTGAGTTCATGGAGATATTAGATCCAAAAATAAATAGAATAGTGATGATATTAAGAAAAAATTGAATAAAATAGAAATAAAAATAAATAAAATTGATTCATTCAGAAGGGAACAGGTTGTAATGTGTGGTGGAGGGGACATCAACTATTATTAATTAAACAGTTGATGTCCCACTCCACATTCAAACCATGAGGCACATGAGAACCCAATTTATAAATCCAGTTGGTCTCAGCTCTGGAGATATTCCGCTTGCCATTGCTCCCATGCCAGTGAGGAACATACTTCTCAAGGGCAACAAAAGTGGTGCCCTTGGGATCCCAATTATGTTTAAAATCATGAAATCTGATGTTGGCTATATGTTCTACCAACCTGACATGTTAGAATATGAATAGTACGCCCTACATATTCTAGGCCACAAGGGCACCTAAGAAAAGATTCAATATGAGGATTCTAAATAAAAAGGAGAAGGAGCATTTGGTACCTTTGGCCCCTAGGTTACCAACGATGTATTCGTTGCCGAAAATCCATAAAACTTTGGTAAACCCTCCAGGACGACCCATCATCAGTGATATGCAGTCTATTACTTCTCAAGTTGGCAAGTATATTGATTATTACTTGCAGCCACTGGTGATGAGAACTCCCTCTTTTCTTAAAGACACTAAACATGTAATCAACCTCCTCAATACTGTAGAGTGGAAGTCAACATACTTGCTGGTGACCGCAGATGTTGCGTCTTTGTACATAGCAATCTCACACAAACTGGGTTATGAGGCAGTTCAGTGTTTTGTTTCCCGTGACTCAACTATTCCCACTATGCAGAGTAAATATATTTTAGAATTGCTTGAATTCTCTATGTCACACAATTATTTTTGGCATGATGGTACGTATTATTTGCAAACGAAAGGAGTGGCCATGGGAGTGAGATTTGCTCCCAGCATGACCAACCTTTTCATGTCTAAATTGGAAGAAGATACAGTTCTACATAATAGACGCTCAGAGTTAATTGTGTGGAAAAGATTTATTGATGACGTCCTGTTCATATGGAATGGTGATCTTCAATCAGTTGAAACTTTTTTGGCCTTTCTGAATAACAATAATATTACCCTCAGCCATGAGGTAAGCTCTATAGAGATTCCGTTCTTGGACTTGAAAATCTCGATACAAGAAGAAAAAATTGTTACCTATACCTTTTTCAAGCAAACCGACAGAAATGGATATATTCCACTAGATTCCTGCCATCATCAATCATGGCTGACGACAGTACCCAAAGGCCAGTTCTTGCTTTTAAAATGCAATTGCACCAACTTAGAACTTTGAAAACCAGGTTCTTGGCTAAACAGTATGTTGACAGGGCTTTAGACTCCCTCATATTGGAGGTTGACAATAGGGATCATCAGCAACTGTTAAGTGATAACCCCCATCAAGGTGAGAATGCGGATGATTTTGGTCTAGCCTTTTTTTTTTCCACATATTCGAGTCATCATTGGGCAATCAACCACTTCCAGACCAGCCGCTGCAGTTTTACTGCGGCAGAAAGGCAAGTGTGGGGGTGAAGTAACGTTATGTTACGTCGGACGCACGGCCGCCTAGGGGCCGCGCACGACGATCACATTTCTTTCAGATCCGATCAGTCTCCAGGCCAATGATTTCTGACCTGGACCTGCTGATCGGTCCCGATGAATGAAATCCTCCGCTGCCTGTGTAAGTGTAAACACAGACAGGGGAAGTAATGTCATCTCCCCTCGTGAAATTATTTTCCATTCCAGAGAGAGGACATCCAAACATGAGTTGCACCAACACTACACTGACACAGTACATTATAGGCACATATTTCACCCCCCCAGTTAACCCCTTCACTCCTTGTCACTGTGTCACCCAGTGCAGTGTTCATATTTTTCTTTGATCACTGTATTGGTGTCATTTGTGACAAACACTAATCAGCATTAGGGTACTTAGTAGTAGCCCCAGATAGGTCTAGGGACCCCCCTAATAAAGGTTTAACACCTTGATCACCCCCTCTCACCAGTGATCACCATATTAGTGTCATGGGTGATGCTGGTCAGTTAGTTTTTTTTTTTGGGCGTCAGGGCACCCGCCATATATTACCTAATAAAAGGTTTAACCCCCTGATCACCCGGTGGGTGATATCAGTTAGGTTTTAGCAGCATTTAGGGTCTGCGTCGCCCTAGGCAGTGTCAGATTAGTGCCAGTAGTGCTAACACCCACGCATGCACCATACACCTCCCTTAGTAGTATAGTGTCTGAACGGATCAATATCTGATCAGATCTATAATGGCATCCCCAGTAGTTTAGGGTTGCCAAAAACGCAGTGTTAGTGGGATCAGCCCAGATACCTGCTAGCACCTGCGTTTAGCCCCTCCGCCAGCCCACCCAAGTGCAGTATCAATCGATCACTGTCACTTACAAAACACTTAACCACAGCATTCGCAGATTCAGGCCTGATCCCTGCGAACGCTAACAGTTTTGTGGCACCAGCACCACCACCATCACCGAAGGCCCAATTTTTCTGCCCCTGTTCAACAGGGGCATGTAATTACAATTCTTGATCTAATATTTCACAGCAGGGCCCTGTGAGGGCTTACAGTGTTGTGGTAACACCAACACCTAAGGCCACAATTTCTGCAGAGTATATAGGGCAGACCCCTACTTTCAAACATCCAACTTACAAACAACTCCTACTTGCAAACGAAAGGAGACAAGAAGTGAGATGAAATCTACCCCTAGGAAGGGAAATTCTCTCCTGTAAGAGTTAATATGGGAAAAACGTTTCTCCTTCCACTGATGCTTTATCACCAATCCTTGTTTCACTAAAAACCCCAAATTTTCTAAAAACATTTGTCATTATGACAGAAAGTGAGGGGAAATCTTCTGAAGAGGAGCACAGACAGCAAAACAAATGTCACAGGGGTGATAACCCTTCCTTACGTTTAACAAAAAACTTAAAAATAGATTTTTTGGCTGGAGCTACACTTTAAAAATGTACCAGTTCAAAATTACAAATAGATTCTATTTAACAACAAACCTACAGTCCCTGTCTTGTTTGCACCGCCTGTATACTGCTGTTCAGAGTATATAGGGCCTGGGGACTCCACGCCTTTCCTTTTTTTAATTTGGGTGCGCGGTTCCCCTTAATATCCATACAAGACCCAAAGGGCCTGGTAATGGACTGGAGGGTCGTTTGTCTCACTGATTTTCATCCATATTGCCGGGACCCGACATTACATTAAAGCCGCAAGCAGTTTTAAATGACTTTTATTCCTTTACAAATGTCATTTTGTGCAGGGACTGTTCTAAGCACAGGAAACATGCACCACTTTACAGGCATACTATAGACACCCCCCAGATATGATATTTAAAGGAATATTTCACTTTTTTTTTCACTTTAAGCATCATTAAAAACACTGCTCCCGAAAAAACGGCCATTTTTAAAACTTTTTTTTTGCATTGATACATGTCCCCCGGGCAGGACCCGGGTCCCCAAACCCCTTTTAGGACAAAAACTTGCATATTAGCCCTTTCGAACGTTCGAGTCCCATACACTTTAATGGGGTTCTAAAGTTTGCGCGAAATTTCAATCCGTTCGCAGGTTCTGGTGCCAACCGAACCGGGGGGGTGTTCGGCTCATCCCTACTCCATACCATAATCCAGGTTATTCAACCAGGAGACTGGAGGATTTCAGTGGACTTACAGGATGCCTACCAGCATGTCCTGATCATTCAGTCATACCTGATTTGCGTTGGGGGACAGGCATTACCAGAGCCAGCTGGAGCCTACACAAAATATGGTGTACCTAGGGACCCAATTCAATACTCAGGCGGCCACAGTTTCTTTGCCACTTCAGAAACCCACCAAAATCAGGGAGAAGTTCCAACAGGCATTGGCTGCGCCAGTGATGTCAGCATCCCAGTGCATGAGTCTTCTCGGGACGATGGCTTTATGTATCCCGATGATCCCCTGGGCTCACTGGTTTTCCAACAAGGCTTCCTGATGCAGTGAAAGAGTTTGTCTAGCCCAGCCAATCAGGATCACCAGCCGGATGTGCCAGAGTCTCTGGTGGTGGACGAAACAAAAAACGCTAAACAGTATCATCTATTGAGACCACAGCCATGGATCATTGTTACCACAGATGCCAATGCAGCAAAGTGGGAAGCCACCTGCGAACAACTCAAGATCCAGGGCAGAGGAGAATTTCCCACTCAGGGCCTAGTTTCCAATATTCTGGAACTTCGAACAGCATTCATGGCATTGGCCACCTTGCTGCCTCACATACAGGGTCACCCAGTCCTGCTCCGTCTGGACAACGCGGCAACAGTGTCCTATATACAGCAACAAGGTGGGACGCACAGCCAATCCCTCTTGAGAGAGGTGGAACCAATCATGACACTGATACAACAATATCTCCCAGATTTGAGGGCCATATATCTTCCATGCTGTCAGAAGTTGGAAGCGGATCACCTATCCAGACAGTTCAAGGATCCCAACGAACAGTCCCTTCACCCCGAAGTGTTCAAACAGATCATCCAAGAGTGGGGGTGTCCGCAACTGGATCTTTTTGCCTCATCAACCAACTGCAAGGTGAGCCGGTTCCTCTCACCCTACCCTCATCCATTAGCGAAGGGGACCGACCCGCTTGACCCATCTTTGGGTTGCGCAGCTGGCCTACGCCTTCCCTCCAATTTCTTTAATCCTGAAATTCCTGAGGGGATTGTTGACAGAGAATTTGACAGTCATTGCAGTATTACCTTACTGGCCTCGCAGACGATGGTTCTCTCTGGCAACCACTCATCTCCTGTCGCAAGGAGATATCCTACATCCGCAACCATCATGACTGGCCTTAGCGGCCTGGAGATTGAAAGGCAGGGGTTACAGGAGTTAGGATGTTCTCTAGAGGTTATCTCAAATCCTGTCTTTCCTGCAATCCGGATTGAATTTGGGGCTCAGCCTAAGTTCGCTTAAGGTACAAATTTCAGCCATCTCGGCTTTTACCCAAAAGAAATGGGCAGCAAACCTGCTGGTGGAGCACTTAATGAGAGCGGTACTTAGACTACGCCCTCCCAAGAGAAATAGGTTCCCTCAATGGGACCTGGCAGTAGTCCTTTAACAAACCCTCCTTGTGCTCTGTTCATTATGGGATATCAACTTAAAAACGGCTTTCCTAATAGCCATAACTTCGGGGGAAGGGTGTCGCAACTCCAAGAATTGGGGGCAACTGAACCTAATTCCATGTTCTTTCCAGACAGGGTTGTGCTGAGACCATTGGATCACTTTGTCCCAAAAGTGGCATTGATATTTCACCTCTCCAGCCTTGACAGCGGAATCAGATGCTGATCTGCACGAGATGGACATTACAAAAGTCCTCAAATCTCCAGGCTACTTCTACAGTCAGACGTTCTGACAGACTTTTCATCATACCTACTGGATAATTTAAAGGGAAAGAGGCCTCGGCCAGAACCATCTCGGCCTGGATAGTAAAAACCATTCACTGGGCATATAGAGCGGCCGGGAAGGATCCTCCGGAGGTGGTTA
The DNA here is from genome assembly GCF_042186555.1 of Aquarana catesbeiana. NCBI lineage: Eukaryota > Metazoa > Chordata > Amphibia > Anura > Ranidae > Aquarana > Aquarana catesbeiana. The sequence goes on from NC_133324.1 coordinate 526,645,639, forward strand.
GAGCTCACTCAACCAGGGCGATGTCTTCTTCTTGGGCGACACAGGCAGGGGTGGAGACAGTCTGCTAAGCAGCTAGCTGGTCATCACATCATACGTTCTTAAAACACTACAGGGTGCATCCAGCAGCTCTAGCTACAGTAGAGTTTGGGAGGAAAACTATCTAAGCTTCTATGTCTATTATCAAATAAAGACTGTTTGCAGCATTAAACCCTCCCTCTCAAAAGCTCACTATGTATCATATGTATGCTGCCACGTAGGCATCAGGAAAATGGAAAATTGTATCAAATACTTACCGTAATATTCCTTTCCTGATGCCAATATGAACCCTCTCTCTGATCTTCGTGCTTTATATGGAGAATGGGGGAGGTAGCTCTCAGTCAGACTTTTATAGAGCTAAACAGGTCCTGTGGGTGGATATATGCCATGTATTGGCGTCAGGAAAGGGAAATTAAGGTAAGTATTTGATACAATTTTCCATTTTTCCCACCAACTGCTTTATCCTACCATCTGTTTTTGTGACAACTCTTATTTTGCAACCTTTTTCCAACAACGTTTTTCCTGCCAACCACTTTTTCCCTCCAACTGTTCCTGTCATCTGTCATCTTTTTTTTTTTCCCATTTACTGTTTTTTCCTCCAACTGTTTTTACTACCAACTGTTTTTTCTCCAACTTTCTTTCCCATCAATGTCTTTTTCATGCAAACTATTTTTTTCCTTCAACTGTCATTTACTTTAACTGATTTTTCCACTGAATATTTTTCCTCCAACTGTTTTCTCCAAGTATTTCTCCTGACAACTGTTTTTTCCTTCAACTGTTTTTTTGCACCAATGGTTTTTCCCAACTTATTTTACACCAACTGTTTTTCCTCTAATTTTTTTCCACAACAGCTGCTGATCTGCAGCTGAGGAAGATACGAAATTCCCTTGTATCGACACATGTAGGGTAAAGGGACAGGACAGCACGCTTAGCAGATCAACTGTTAGGAACGATCAGCATACCATCCCGTTACCGGCCGGTTTCCACCATTCGTTTTTTGCTTGACGTAGAATGGCGCACTGAAGCGATTGGATATTGTGAGTACCCTGTGTGAGACCTGTTTATTTTTTTGGTTCAATAAATTGCATAAGCATACTACACTATGAGATCCCGTTTTTATTGATTTACTAAGGCACATGGACGATTGATCCAGGATCCCGGACGCACTGTTAAACCCTGTAGTGGTTCCAAAGCGTTAACCCCCCTGGCGGTATTCCCGAGTCTGGCTCGGGGTGGATTTTACATACCAAAAGCGGTATCCCCAAGCCAGACTCGGGCTTGCATCGCAGGATCCAGGAAGAGATTACTTACCTTGTCCCCTGGTTCCTGCGATGTCTCCCCGCTGTGATCGGCGAGCCGCTGTGTCTCGCTCGATTCACAGTGCCGAGCTCCGTTCCCTGCGAGCGTTGCGACGCACGGGGACGGAGTTCGGCGGTAAATTCAAAAGTGAAACACATAGTATAGATACAGCATACTGTAATCTTACAGATTACAGTACTGTATCAAATAACTACACATCCCCTTTGTCCCTAGTGGTCTGCCCAGTGTCCTGCATGCAGTTTTATATATATAAAACTGTTCTTTCTGCCAGGAAACTGGAGATTGTCCATAGCAACCAAAACTGTCTCTTTACATCAAAAGTGGTTTTAGACCAGCTAGAAAAAAGCGATAATAAATTATAATCACTTGCAGAATTGAGCGATAGTGATTTGTGGGGAGATCCGTCATCAAACACTAAAAGTAATAAAAGCTAAAATTCTGCAACTGTGCAAATTTCAGTGTTTTTGATTTGATTACATTATTATATAATTTTTATTATTATTATATTATTATGTGTTTTAATTATTTATAGTTATTTATTATATTATAATTTTTTATTTCGTTTTTCAAACTTTATCATACCCGGGATGTCTACTAGACTCTTGTTTGGACAGATTTAAGTGAACTATTCCTAAGAATTACAGGCCTACAATATGAAACGCCATATTTCTGTGCAAAATAATTGTACCGCTTTCAGCACCTAAAATCTGAAATAATCATACCGCCAGGGAGGTTAACCAAGCTGAACAGCAAGGGCACACACCTTAAGGTGAGCCTTCATTACATGGGGAGGAGCACCTGAGTGAGAACACAACATCTGATTATTGCATCACTTTCACAGCATACTGAATCGTGTGGAGTGTGGAGCACCTGTAAATTGGATCAATTTGAACTTTGCACAGTGCACTTAAGCACTTTTTTATAATTCCAGTATTTGGATCTATTTAGATTTCCACTAACTTATTTGCTTTAATATTTTTTATCACTATATAAATGCACATTGTCACTTTATTATTTGGCTATTAAGCACGTGTCTTTTTATATATTTTTCATCATATATTTTATATATTATTATTACCACAATGTAGAGGATATATTTTTACCAGTTCAGAGGCTTTTTGCTTATACCTTATACCAGTGCTCTTTTTTCCTGAGTCTCACTAGTGTACCAGTAAATTTAGAGGCCAAAATGTCCAATCAAAGGTACACTAATGAAGAGGCGTACACGTTTCTGAGCATGACAGATGAGAGTGAAGAGGAACTCATCTGTCAGATTCAGGCTCAGAATACGAACCCGTAGACAGGAGTGGCACCCTGACAGATAGCTCTGACGATGGAGTAGTGGTTCCTGCCAAGGTCAGGCGTAACCGACCCCATTATTCTGCCGTTGTTGAGGTGCAAGAACCGCAGGGCTCTCATATGGAGCAGAGAGCCAGTACTAGCACCGCTCATCCTTCTGGTGAACTGGCAAGCACCAGCGGCATAGTAAATCCTGGTCGTACATCCAGCACTGCAGTGTGACGTGGCGAGTCCCATAAGTGCAGTTCAAGCTGGTGAGATGGCTAGCACAACTAGTGTCCCACAGCCACCAAGAAGACAAAGACAGGCCTGTCAAGCTCATAGTGCCCTTCCTGCTGCGTTTGCCAATCCGAATTGGGAGCCCACCACTTCTGCAGCACCCGTACTTCCCCCATTCACTGGCCAGCCCGGAATTCAGGTGGAAACAGTTGATTTTACATCACTTGATATTTATTCGCTTTTTTGCACGGAAGGTCTCTACAGATCTATTGTGGACCAAAGCAATTTGTATGCTGGTCAATTCATCGCCGCTAATCCCCAGTTGACCCTTGCCAGAGATTAGAAACCTATTAGGGTCTCTGAATTTAAGACCTTCCTGGTCCTATTCCTTCTCATGGGCATGACCAAAAAAAGTGAGTTGCTATCATATTGGTTCACTGACCCAATTCACCATATGCCCGTGTTCTCTGCCTCCATGACCAGGACACGATACGAGCAGATCTTGCAGTTCATGCATTTTAATGACAATGAACTCTGTCGTCCTCGGGGTGACCCTGAATACAAATTTGGCCCCTCGTAAACCACTTCAACCAGCAGTTTGCTGCACCCTTGTTTACTCCTAATCAAGTTGTCTGAGTCCCTGATTAAGATTTCTGTCCGCTTGTCATTCAAACAGTATCTTCCTAGCAAGCGTGCCAGATATGGGGTCAAGATGTATAAGCTCTGTGACTGGGCAACAGGCTATACATATAGTTTTATGGTTTACGAGGGAAGAGATAGTTACCTAGAGCCGGAGAACTGCCCAGACTACATGGGGAGCGCTGGTAAGATTGTGTGGGACTTGGTGTCACCCTTATTTGGAGAGAGGTACCACTTGTTTGCGGACAATTATTACACAAGCGTGACACTTTTTAGTCACTTGTTTGATCATGGAAGTGGCGCATGTGGCACCGTGCGATCTAATCACCGGGGCTTATCCCAGCGGCTTGTAGATTCCCGTCTTAGGCTGGGGGATAGAGCCTGCTTGAGATGTAATAATTTGCTCGCAGTAAAGTGGTGGTATAATAAGAATCTTTTCGTTCTGTCCTCCCTTCACGCAGACACGAATTCCTACGACTGGTGTTGTGGAGAAACCCCTCTGTGCCCACGAATTTAACCTTAACATGGGAGGGGTGGACCTCAACGACCAGTTGTTGGTGCCGTACCTAATTGTCCGTAAGGCCAGACACTGGTATAAAAAAGTGTCTGTATACTTCTTCCAATTGGCTCTGCTGAATGCTTATGTGCTATACAAAGCTTCAGGACGAACTGGATCCTTCCTTAAATTCCAGGAAGAGATCATCACAGCCCTTCTATTTCCAGACGGTGCTGTGGCCCAACTTCCCAATCCAAATGCAGTGAGCGGACTGCATGAGGGGCATTTTCTGCATGTCCTCCCTGGTATCCCTACCCAAAGAAATCACCAAAGATATTCTGTCTGTAGAAAGTGCAGATATAGGCGTGACACCCGCTTTTTTTGTCCCTCCTGTCCTGACCAACCTGTTCTTTGCATTGGTGAATGTTTCGAACGCTACCACACACTAGTGGAATATTAGAGTAGGGTACAGCATTGCACAGTACTAGGCACACTTACACAGGGTCTCGAAAGATGAGATGGCCATAACATTTTGAGAGACCCTAATCTGGAGCGTTTACAGTTTAAATACAAGTGCAAAAAAAACAAAAAAACAAACACAAAACAATATAATAATCAAATGTGTGCCACAGAGTTAGGATACAGGGGTATTTTATCGTTCATAGGTACCATCATCCTTTGTATGTATAAAGCGGTATTTTGTTGAGAGAGAGGGCAGCTAGGACCTCTCCAATTGGGTCCTGCCTCTTTCAGAAAATTTAGGACTATTGCGGTACCAAAGGGATATAGACAGAAATATATATATATATATATATATATATATATATATATATATATATATATATATATATATATATATATATATATATATATATATATATATATAAAAAGCCAAGAATAGTTGTGGTTTTATTTTTCTTCCCTCTCTATTATGTTCGCTCTCTATTCTATATCTATTGTTCGCTCTCTATTGTTACTGTATTTTATAACTGCAATATTTTATTTTTACTATGTTTTATTGTATTTGCTTTGCACGTATGGTATGTCTTACTGTTATACTGTAATGTTACTTTGTTTTATTGTTAACTATCATTTGCTTAGCAGGTAGGCCATTCAGCTGCAGCATGGGTTTATTTATTCTGACAGCAACAGTGTTTGCTCCCACGATACGTAAAGCCGTGACTCCAGCGCTGTGGGAGGTGATTTTACCACCACAGTTAAAAAAAAAAGAGCATATATGCCGAAGCATGGGGGCAGGAGTGGAGGAGCAATTTGCTCCTAACTTTAGGGGCGGATTGCCCCCATGCTTCGGCATATATTTTTTAGGCACAGATTGCATTAAAAAATGAAGTTGTTTTATTGAGTTAATGTATCGTTACCATTGTTTGCTTTTCAGGTACGCCATTCAGCTGCAGCACTGATTTATTTATCTTGACAGCAACAGCGTTTGCTCTCACGATACAAAAATCAGCAACTCTAGTACTGTAGGAGGTGATTTCACCACCACAGTTTTAAAAAAAAAATGGTGCATGTATGCCCATCATTAGAACTGGGTGGATGAAGGGCGGTATTCTAATGGTGGGCATACCCATCAATCAACCTTTTTTTTATTTTTCGTTCAGCCCACAGGCTGCATGAAAAAAGGAACATTACAATATATGCCCAACAAGGACCAGCAACATACTGGTATGTTGCTGGACTTTGAGTGGTTATACCAGAATGATGCCTGCAAGTTTAGGTATCATCTTGGTATCATTCTTTTCAGCTAGCGGTCGGTTTTCATGTAAAAGCAATCCTAGTGGCTAATTAGCCTCCCCCCATCATCTTCCATTGTTTTCTCAGGCTCTCCTGTCCCAACATCGAACCCGAGAATGTAGCTGGTGGTTCCGCCAGCTGACCATGGAGCTGATCGGAGACCAGAACAGCTACAATCATCTCTATGGCCTAAGACACTGGAAGCTACGAACATTTCATGACTTTTCAAAAAAAGAGTACCTGTCACTACCTATTGCTATCATAGGGGATATTTACATTCCCTGAGATAACAATAAAAACGATTTAAAAAAAATGAAAAAACTGTTTTAAAAATAAAAATAAAACAAAAAAGCAAAGTAAATTAAAAAAAAAAAGCACCCCTGTCCCCCCATGCTCACGCGCAAAGGGCGAACGCAAGCGTCGCTCTGGTGTCATATGTAAAAAGCAATTGCACCATGCATGTCAGCTATCACCGCGAAGGTCAGATCGAGGGCAGTAATTTTAGCAGTAGACCTCCTATGTAAATCTAAAGTGGTAACCTGTAAAGGATTTAAACGCTTTTAAAAAAAGAAGAAAGTTTGTCACTGCTGCACGTTTGTGCGCAATTTTAAAGCATGTCGTGTTTGGTATCCATGTACTCGGCATAAGATCATCTGTTTTATTTCATCAAACATTTGTGCAATAGTGTGTTTTAGTGCATTAAAATTTAAAAAAAGTGTTTTTTTCCACAAAAAAATGCGTTAGAAAAATCGCTGCACAAATACAGTGTGGAAAAAAAAAAGTTGCAACATCCACCATTTTAATCTGTAGGGCCTTTGCTTTAAAAAATATATAATGTTTGAGGGTTCAAAGTAAATTTCTAGCGAAAAAAAAAAAATTCTCATGTAAACAAAAAGTGTCAGAAAGGGCTTTGTCTTCAAGTGGTTAGAGTGGGTGATGTGTGACATAAGCTTCCAATGTTGTGCATAAAATACCAGGACAAGTCAAACCCCCCCCCCCCCCAATCGACCCCTTTTTGGAAAGTAAACACCCCAACCTATTTGCTGATAGGCATGTTGAGTCCATGGAATATTTTATATTTTGCCACAAGTTTTAGGAAAATTACAAACTTTTTTTTGTGTGCACAAAGTTGTCACTAAATGATATATTGCTCAAACATGCCATGGTTATATGTGGAATTACACCCCAAAATACATTCTGCTGCTTCTCCTGAGTAAGGGGATACTACTTGTGTGAGACTTTTTGGGAGCCTAGCCACCTACAGGACCCCAAAAACCAAGCAGCGCCTTCAGGCTTTCTAAAGGCGTAAAATTGTGATTTTACTCCTCGCTACCTATCACAATTACGGAGGCCCTGAAATTTACATATAGCACAAAACTCACCCAAATGACCTCATTTTGGAAAGTAGACACCCCAATGCATTTGCTAACAGGCATGGTGAGTATTTTGCAGCTTTCATTTATTTTTGAAAATGAAGAAAGAAAAGAAAAAAATGTCTCAGCAAATAGCTTGGGGTGTCTACTTTCCAAAATGGGATCATTTGGGGGGGGGGGGGGGGGGCGGGGGTTGTGCTATCTGGGCATTTCATGGCCTCCGAAACTGTGATAAGCAGTGAGGAGTAAAATAAAAAATGTACGCCTTTAGAAAGCCTGAAGGCGGTGATTGGTTTTCGGGGTCCTGTATGCGATAAGACTGCCAAAAAGTCCCACACATGTGGTATCCCCATACTCAGGAGAAGCAGCAGAATGTATTTTGGGGTGTAATTCCACATATAACCATGGCATGTTTGAACAAAATATAATTTAGTGACAACTTTATGTATAAAAAAAAAAATTTTAATTTTCCCGCAACTTGTGGAAAAATATAAAATATTCCATGGACTCAACATGCCTCTCAGCAACTAGCTTGGGGTGTCTACTTTCCAAAGTGGGGTAAAAGCCCCCCCCCCATTTTGTGCTATCTTGACATTTTATGGCCTTCGAAACTGTGATAGGTAGTGAGGAGTGAAATCAAAAATTTCTTTTTACTGCCCGCTTGGGTGTAAAATGAGTGGGACATGCGTCAGATCATAACTTGGAGAGACAGGTGAGCTGGACCCTGAAAGGGTGGAGCGGTAAGTCAGAGCTCACAGGAACCGCCAAAAAGATGAGGGTGCGAATCTAGCAAGTAAAAAAAAAAAAAATATATATATATATATATATATATATATATATATATATATATATATATATATATATATATATATATAATTTCATCAGTGTGTGTGTATATTCCTGCCAGATAACAATATATTATAGGTGCAGAGATCAGAGGGCAAAGAGACTTGTTAAAAGATAGTGCCAAAAGTAGGAGTGAATATATCATTCCAATGTAGATTGTGAAATGCCAAACCACATGGTAACAAGCAAGAGACAAAAAGGAAAAGGGGAGAAAGAAAAAGGGAGAAACACGAAGCAAAAGAGAAAAATAAAAGAAAAATAGAGTGTTTGTTTCTACCTCTGGATAAGCTGGCCTTTCATATCCCTGCAGGAGTGGTGTTCCTCTGGGCTGTGTAGCAGTGCTGTGCTGCGCTTACCTGAATTTAAGTAGCCTCAAAATGGGGGTGGTGGTATGGCAGCAGCCAATCGGAAATAGACTGAGTATTTTCCAAATAAGGGCTGTAGATAAGGTAGGGCCTGGCAATTTGGCCCATTGATCGTACAGGCATCTGTGCAACTACCACACCTGTGTGTGGGATACCCTCCAATTGCGGCTCCTTGGCCGTCCCGGCGTCCCTGCGTCAAATGGTGCAATGACGTCAGACGTCGACGTAGGCCGCTGGCACGGAGGAAGGACGGCAACTGAGGGCAAGACTGGAGGAAAGCACCTGTGCGCCGGCGTGAAGCACGGGAAGCTCCGCGCATGCGCGTATTAGCCACAAAGCTGCCTCCACCTCTGAAAGAACAAGGTGTGGAGGCCCCCTGTGCCAGGGAGCACCGGCGAACCACAACGCCAGCACAGGGCACCAAGGACACCTGAGAAAATCGGAACTGGAAATTGTTCCAAATCTGTCCAAGGATGCATAGCAACCATATGATAGAAAATATATATATAGCACATATATATAGAAAATATATCTATAAGAAAAAGGAAAGAATTTTTTCAAGAGAAAATATTAAATACATGACTTGGTATATATAGTTAGAATATCGACTAAGTATTTACTGGTGAGACGTGGGATCATCATCTGTACTTGGTATTGTTTTATTCAAACGAAAAAAGGAATTATATTATCTGCAAAAAGGAGGCATAATTATAGACATGATGAGAACCGTAAATGCAATACATACTAATAAGTATTTCTACTAATAAGTTTTTTTTCTCTCCACATTAGGCTTTGGGATGTGGTAGAGACCCTCAGGACTAGCTTCCTAAATATTTCCCTTCTCTCTATATTGTTCTTCTCCTTAGTATGGGGATGCCTCATGTGTGAGACTTTTTGGGAGCCTAGTCGCGTACAGGACCCCGAAAACCAAGCACCGCCTTCAGGATTTCTAAGGGTGTAAATTTTTGATTTCGCTCTTCACTACCTATCTCAGTTTTGAAGGCCATGAAATTCCAAGATAGCACAACTCCCCCCCCCAAATGACCCCATTTTAGAAAGTAGACACCCCAAGCTATTTGATGAGAGGCATCTTGAGTCCATGGAATATTTTAGATTTTGCCACAAGTTGCGGGAAAATGATTTTTTTTTTTTGCACAAAGTTGTCACTAAATGATCTATTGCTCAAACATGCCATGGGCATATGAGAAATTACATGTCTAATAAAACAGTGCAGCGCAATTCTCAAAAGTCCATATTGAATTCATAACTATATGAAAAGTTCAAATAAGTGCATGTGAGAACAGCACAAATCTATTCAGTGCAGTAAAGAGCAAGATGGTTTGAGAGGTGATAGTAATCCCTCCACCACAGATGAAATGGCCTCTCACCTCATATATTCGACCTGAAACAGGTCTCAAAGCAGTAAGCAGATCACCAAGCAATGAAACCCACACTCGTCCTCGAATCCACACCTTTTGTTATAGTTTTTGAACTCCACAGCATATATGAAACAGAAGAAAAATGATCTAGTGCTCTCTCTCTGTATATTTATTTATAAAAAAGTTTGAAAATCTGCTTACAATCCGCAACACTCAGATCCGAGTGCCGGCAAATATGCATGTAATGATATCAAACCAACAGGATAGCTGCGGGTGACATCACACTTGATTCCTGACCCCCACACGCGTTATGTCCATGGGCGGGACTTCATCAGGGTGGGGCAGGATGCCCCTAGGCGGCCCGCAATGTATATATAATGTCATGGTAACCATCAATCATCAAATCAGGCTCCCTGATAAAGCGGCCCAATCACAGCTTTTATCACATAAAGAAAACTTCATTATACGCCAGGGGAACCATTTACTAAGAGACGGATTAACAGACAGAAATAAAGTGCATATACTTATAACATGGTTATGTTTGTGTGAGACTATTTGGGAGCCTAGCCGTGTACAGGACCCCAAAAACCAATCACCGCCTTCAGGCTTTCTAAGGGCGTAAAATGGTGATTTCCCTTCCTCACTACCTATCACAGTTTCGGAGGCTATGAAATGAAAGATAGCACAAAACCCCCCCAAATTACCCAATTTTGGAAAGAAGACACTTCAAACTATTTGCTGAGAGGCATGTTGAGTCCATGGAATATTTTATATTTTGCCACAAGTTTCGGGAAAATTAATTTTTTTTTTTTTTTTTTACACAACGTTGTCACTAAAAGATGTATTGTTCAAACATGGCATGGTTATATGTGGAATTACACCCCAAAATACATTCTGCTGCTTCTCCTGAGTACGGGGATACCACATGTGTGGAACTTTTTGGCAGTCTAACTGCGTACAGGACCCTGACAACCAATCACCACCTTCAGGCTTTCTAAGGGCGTACATTTTTGATTTCACTCCTCACTGCCTATCACAGTTTTGGAGGCCATAAAATGCCCAGTTAGCACAAAACCCCTCCAAATGACCCCATTTTGGAAAGTAGACACCCCAAGCTATCTGCTGAGAGGCATGTTGAGTATTTTGCAGATCTCACTTTTTGTCACAAAGTTTTGAAAATTAAAAAAAGAAAAAAAAAAAAATTTCTTGTCTTTCTTCATTTTCAAAAATAAATGAGATCTGCAAAATACTCAATATTGAACAATATATAATTTAGTGACAACTTTGTGCAAAAAAAAAAAAAAAAAAGTGTAAATTTAAGTGTAATTTGTTACACATCACCCACTCGTCTAACAACTTGAAGACAAAGCCCTTTCTGACACTTTTTGTTTACATGAAAAAATATTTTTTTTTGCAAGAAAATTACTTTGAACCCCCAAACATATTTTTTTTAAAGCAAAGGCCCTACAGATTAAAATGGTGGGTGTTGCAATTTTTTTTTTTCACACAGTATTTGCGCAGCGATTTTTCAAACGCAATTTTTTTGGAAAAAACACACTTTTTTTAAATTTTAAAGCACTAAAACACACTATATTGCCCAAATGTTTGATGAAATAAAAGATGATCTTATGCCGAGTACATGGATACCAAACACGTGCAGTGGCGACAAACTACATACATTTTTAAAAGCCTTTACAGGTTACCAATTTAGATCTACAGAGGAGGTCTACTGCTAAAATTACTGCCCTCGATCTGACCACCTCACATGCATGGTGCAATTGCTGTTTACATATGACGCCAGACCAATGCTTGCATTCGCCTTTGCGCGTGAGCACGGGGGGACAGGGGTGCTTTTTTTTTTTTAATTATTTATTTTGCTTTTTTATTATATTTTTAAACTGTTCCTTTCATTTTTTATTTTTTATAATATTTATTATCTCAGGGAATGTAAATATCCCCTATGATAGCAATAGGTAGTGACAGGTACTCTTTTTTTGAAAAAAAATGATGTCTATTAGACCCTAGATCTCTCCTTTGCCCTCAAAGCATCTGACCACACCAAGATCGGTGTGATAAAATGCTTTGCCAATTTCCCAATGTCGCTGTTTATATCCGGCGAAACCGAAGTCAAGAAATGCTTGTAGCTTCCGGTTTCTTAGGCCATAGAGATGATTGGAGCCATTCTGGTCTCTGATCAGCTCTATGGTCAGCTGGCTGAACCACCGGCTGCATTCTTGGGTTCCCTGTTGGAACAGGAGAGCCCGAGAAAACTATGGAAGACGGTGGGAGGGGGTGGGGACGTTCCCTCCCATTGCTTATAAAAGCAGTCTAGAGGCTAATTAGCCGCTAGGATTGCTTTTATATGAAAGCCGACCGTTGGCTGAAAAGAATGATACCAAGATGATACCTAAACCTGCAGTCATCATTCAGGTATAACCACTCAAAATCCAGTAACACACCAGTACATTGCTAGTCCTTGTTGGGCATACATTGTAATGTTCTTTTTTTCATGCAGCCTGTGGGCTGAACGAAAAAAAGAGAGATTGATCGGTGGGTATGCCCACCATTAGAATACCGCCCTTCATCCACCCACTTCTAATGATGGGCATACATGCACCATTTTTTTTTTAACTGTGGTGATGAAATCACCTCCAACAGCGCTGGAGTCAAGGCTTTACGTATTGTGGGAGCAAACGCTGTTGCTGTCAAGATAAATAAACCCGTGCTGCAGCTGAATGGCGTACCTGCTAAGCAAATGATTGTTAACAATAAAACAAACATTACAGTATAACATACCATACCTGCATAAAACATAGTAAAAAAAAAACAGAGAGGAACGATAGATATAGAACAATAGTGAACAGTAGAGCGGACAGTAGAGAGCGAACATAAGAGAGAGAAGAAAAATACAACCACAACTATTTTTGGATTTTTTATTTTATATTTTTTTGTGTTTTGTGTGTTTTTTTTTTTTCACTTTTATAAAAACTGTAAAAAAAACTGTAAACTGAATGTTGCAGATTAGGGTCTCTCAATGTGATGGCCATCACATCTTTGGAGATCCTGAGACCCTGTGTTAGTGTGCCTAGGACTGTGTGGTGCTGTACCCTACGCTAAAACTCCACTAGTGTGTGGTAGTGTTTGAAGCATTCACCAATGCAAAGACCAGGTTGGTCAGGACAGGAGGGACAATGAAAGCGGGTGTCACGCCTAAATCCGCGTTTGCTGCAGACACAACATCTTTTTTGGGGGTTTCTTTGGGTAGGGGTACCAGGGAGGACAAAAGGAAAATGCCTCTCATGCAGCCAGCTCACTGCATTTTTATTGGGAAGTTGGGCAAGAGCACCGTCTGGAAACAAGGGCTCTGACGATCTCTTCCTGGAATTTAAGGAAGGATCCAGTCCGTCCTGAAGCTTTGTATAGCGCGAAAGCGTTCAGCAAAGCCAATTGAAATAAACAGACACTTTTTTGTACCAGCGTCTGGCCTTACGGGCAATTAGGTACGGCGCCAACAGCTGGTCGTTGAGGTCCAACCTCCCGTGTTAAGGTTGTATTCGTGGACACAGAGGGGTTTCTCCACAACACCAGTCGCTGTAGGAATTTGGAGTGCCGTGTCTGCGTGAAGCGAGGACAGAACAAAAACATTCCGTGAATCCCTCCACTTCACTGCTAACAAATTATTACACTTCAGGCAGGCTCTCTCCCTCCGTCTATGTCGGGATTCCACAAGCTGTTGGGGGAAGCCCAGTCGATTAGATCGCACAGTGCCACATGCGCCAATTTCATAATCAAAAAGGTGACTAAAAAGTGGAATGCTCATGTAATAATTGTCCATGTACAAGTGGTACCCCTTTCCGAATAAGCCCCCTTTCTTACCAGCGCTCCCTATGTGGTCTGGGCAGTTCTCTGGCTCTACGTGACTATCTCTTCCCTCGTAAACCATAAAACTATATGTATAGCCTGTGGCCCTATCACAGAACTTATACATCTTGACCCCATATTTGGCACACTTGCTGGGAAGATACTGTTTAATAGACAAGCGGCCAAAAAACGCAATCAGAGACTCATCAACATAGACAACTTGATCGGGAGTAAACAAGGCTGCAAAACGGTTCAAGTGGTTTACAAGGGGCCGAATTTTGTAGAGCCGATCAAATCCCGAGGACGACAGAGTTCATTGTCATTGAAATGCATGAACTGCAAGATCTGCCTGTATCGTGTCCTGGTCATGGAGGCAGAGAACACGGGCATATGGTGAATTGGGTCAGTGGACCAATATGACCGCAACTCACTCTCTTTAGTTACACCCATGAGGAGGGATAGGCCCAGGAAGTTCTTAAATTCGGAGACTGTAATAGGTCTCCAATCTCTGGCAAGGGTCAGCTGGGGATTAACAGCAATGAATTGACCAGCATACAAATTGCTTTGGTCCACAATGGATCTATAGAGAACTTCAGTGAAAAACAGCGAATAAAAATCAAGTGACGTAAAATCAACTGTTTCCATCTGAATTCCGGGTTGGCCAATGAATGGGGGAAGTACGGGTGCTGCAGAAGTGGTGGGTTCCCAATTTGGATTGGCGAATGCAGCAGGAAGGGCACTATGGGCTCGACGGGCCTATGTTTGTCTTCTTCTTGGTGGCAGCGGGACACTACTCGTGCTTGCCACCTCGCCAGCTTGAACTGCACTTATGGGACTCGCCACGTCACCAAGTGTTACTGCAGTGCTGAATGTATGACCAGGATGTACTAGGCCGCTGGTGCTTGCCAGTTCACCAAAAGGAATAGCGGTGCTAGTACTGGCTCTCTGCTCCATGCGAGGGACCTGCGGTTCTTGCACCTCAGCGACAACAGAAGAAGATTGGGGTCTGGTACGCCTGACCTTGGCAGGGACCACAACTCCCGTCGTCAGAGCTATCTGTCAGGGTGCCGCTGCTGTCTACAGGTTCGTATTCTGAGTCTGAATCTGACAGATGAGTGACCTCCTCTTCACTATCTGTCATGCTCAGAATAGTGTAGGCCTCTTCACTACGGTACCTTCGATTTGACATTTTGGTCTCTAAATTTACTGGTACAGTAGTGAGACTCGCATGTAAAAAAGCACCTGACTGTCAGCGACTGCTTCAAACGCTGCAGAAAAAAAAACTGTTAGCGTTCGCAGGGATCAGGTCTGACTCTGCGAACACTGCAGTTTTGTGTTTTGTAAGTGACAGTGATCGATTGATACTGGCTCTTGGGTGGGCTGGGCTGGGCAGAGGGGCTAAACGCAGGTGCTAGCAGGTATCTGGGCTGATCCCACTAACACTGCGTTTTTGGGAACCCTAAACTGCTGGGGACGCTAGTATAGATCTGATCAGATCAGATATCGATCTGTTCAGACACTATATTACTAAGGGAGGCGTATGGTACGTGCGTAGGTGTTAGCGGTACTGGCACTAATCTGACACTGCCTGGGGCGACGCAGACCCTATCTGACGCTAAAACCTAACTTTGATCACCCGCCAGGTGATCAGGGGGGTTAAACCTTTATTGGGTAAAATACGGCAGGTGCCCTGATGCTATAAAAAAATAAACTAGCTAAACTGCGTCACCCGTGACACTTATCACAGGGTAATCAAGGGGTTAAACCTTTATTGAGGGGGTCCCTAGACCTATCTGGGCCTAAGACTAAATACCCTAACACTGATTTTTGTCACTGATGACACCAGTACAGAGATAAAAAAAAATCTGATTGCTGTACTAGGTGACACAGTGACAGGTGGTGAAGGGTTTAACTGGGGGGGTGATCGGGGGGGTGAATTTTGTGCCTACGTGACCTGGTGTCAGTGTAGTGTTGTGCAACTCACTTTTAGATGCTCTCTCCTCTCAGTCTGGAATGGAAAAGACCGACACGAGGAGAGATGACATCACTTCCCCTGCTGTGTTTACACTTACACATGCATAGGAAGGATCTCATTCGCCAGGAACGATCACCAGGTCCAGGCCAGATTTCATTGGCCTGGGGATTGATCGGTTCATGGTCGAATCCGATAGTCGCGGCCAGCGGGGAGCAAGCTCGTGCGCCCCCCCAGCCAGCCTCGCGCGGAACGTGTAGTAATGTGATTTTGCGCAGCAAAACTGCAGCAGCTGGTCCGGAATTGGTCAAAAAACATTTTTTCTTTGTGCCTAATATCTGGGTTATAGTGCTTAGATGCTGGCTATTTATGTACTAAGCGCGGATATCTCTTTACACTTGATCGTGATTGGATGGCCAACTTTGGTCGCAATACAAGAGGCATGACTTCAAAGCCCTGCAACAACTAAATTGCTTGAAGAAAGTAACACCCCAGAGGAGACTAATCTGATTGACCAGATTGACTTGGATGCATTATTAGAGACAGATGATGATAAAGGAGGATACTTGGTCGTCATGACCATTGATCAGTATTCTCATACGTGTAATCGAATTCTAAAAAACACTGAATGGTATAGGAAGGTCCCACAGGGTAAAATGGCCAAGGCTCAGTCTGAATTTAACAATCTTATTTTCCAAGCATACAATCAGGGCACCATTCCCAAATCTACCTGGGAATTTTTGAAGACCGATTAGCCACGTACTCCCACTTTTTACTCACTCCTCACTCCCTAAAGTTCATAAAAATTTCACGAAACCACCGGGTAGACCCATAATCTTGGGCTGTGATAGACTTACAGAGAGTGCTAGTATCTTGGTTGATACACATTTGCATCCCCATGCCCTGTCCTTACCCTCCTACCTGAAGGATACCATTCATTAGTTACAAACAATTGATGGGATTCATGTTCCCCCTGGTGTGTGGCTGGTGGCTGTTGATGTCAAAGCATTATACAGTAACATACCACACAGCAGGGGTGTATCAATGGCGAAAACTTTTTTTTGCAAGAAAGATGCACTGCCCAAAGTAAATGTAGCGACTTTATTTTGTTGCTTGAATTTTTTTTGCATAACAACTTTTTTCTATTTGATGGCTCCCACTACCTCCAGGTGCAGGGGGTGGAGATGGGGACCTCCTGTGCCTCATCGTACGCCAACCTGTTCCTGGGGGGTGGGAACTCCAGATTATGAGTGATGAGGCCCTCTCTATGTACCTGTGCCATGTTTTATCATGGCATAGGTACATAGATGATATCCTCATACTCTGCGATGCTCCCAAGGAATTGTTGAATGCCTTTCTTCTCAGGATCTCCATCTAGGTGGACATGGCGAGGTCTATCTTTAGCAAAGAGGAAGTGATGCTGATTTGCTGGGAAAGGTTTGAAAGGGTGCTTTCTATTGACAGGCATTGTCATTTTCTGAATAAATTATGAGAAACCATTATGAACACTTTACTGAAGGTCCCCATGCTGGCTGATTGAAGGCTGCATTCCTCCATCATACCTTTGCGGGTGAGACACCTACATCGAGTTCCAGATCATCCATCTCCCTCAGCTCACCAACGATTGCCACAGAGGAACCAGGAGAACCTGCTGTATACGTCCTCCCATCGAGCTTCCATTGGGATCGCTGATCCACAAGCCTGTATGACACCTAGCCGTATGGCAAACGTGTCCACCCATTCCGGTAAGGGTATTAGCTCCTTCTATACTTTTTTGTGGATATCGACTATTGGAACACCATCCCTGTGATTTACATGGCATCCAAGAGTTTTGAGACACCATCCCTGTGATTTATATATGACATCTAAGATTAACTTCTTGTCCACCCATAAACATATCATCCCACCTTGTTGGACACTTATACGTTTATAACACTCACTGAGTTGGACACTTATATGGCTATGGACTAAATAGTTATTTCATGAAAAAAATTGTTTATAATATTTTTTCACCTATTTTACACCACTTTTTTATATGTCTGGTAGTCACATTTATGTGCACCGTTCACCTCTATTTAGCGCTGCATTTATATCACCAAACAAAACAAACAGGCTGGTGGAACGTCACCATTCCTTGGTGCGCTCTATGTAAGCGATCAAGCATCTCCTGACATCTATCTTATTAAATGCTGCCTCCTTGTCATTTTTAGGATCTCCGCAAAATGATGGTATCACAATCTCTTCCGACCTATGGAAGTTAGATGGTCCTTTGGGGAGAAATGCCGGGTCCAGCGAGAGGATAATATTGCCTTGCAAGATGATGCAGAAGGGCTCAATCACTGAAAGCGCCTGTATCTCCCTAACTCTCCTAGCAGAGACTAGGGCCACCAAAACCACTGTTTTCAAGGTTAAGAGCTTTATGGGCAGTTCGTCTATTGGCTCAAATGGTGTTTTACAAAGACTTTGCAACACAGTGGATAAGTCCCAGGGAGGGAACCTCCTTGACTTGGGGACTCGCTTACGGCTGATGGATGCAATAAATCTCTTGATCAGTGGCTCTTCTGACAGTCTTTGATTTAAAATGCGAGATAGAGCCGATACCTGCACCTTAAGGGTACTGACTGCCAGATTTAGATCTGCTCCGGCTTGGTGAAAATCTAGGACCGCCGGGATCATGGCTCCTGACACTCTGTTATTGAGCAGGTGCCAAATTTTTTCCAGATTTTATTGTAAATTGCATTAGTGGACGGCTTCCGGCTGCTAAGAATGGTATCGATTACTTTTGCTGACAACCCTCTCTGCTCTAACAGCTCCCTCTCAGAAGCCAGGCCGTCAGAAAAAGAGAGCTCACTTGTAGATGATTCACCTCTCCCTGATATGAGGTCTGTCCTGTAAGGCAGTCTCCAAGGCTCTGTGATGCTGAGTCTTAGTAGTCCTGAGAACCAAGACCTCCTTGGCCAGAATGGTGCGATCAGGATAAGCTTTGTGCTCGACACTCTTATCTTCCGGATAATCTTTGGAATAAGGGCAAAAGGTGGAAACGCATACACCAGATTTGCCTCACAGGACTGGAATAGGGCATCTAGGCCCAGACAGAGATGATCTCTCTGTAGGGAGAAAAATTGTTCCACCTGCCTGTTCTGCCTTGTAGCTAAAAGGTCTATTTGTGGGATTCCCTGCTTACTGTGGTACTATTGTCCGAAAGGACCTGCACATGTCTTCCCCTCAGAATCGGTCCAAAGGCTACTAGAGCCTTTAGAACTGCGCTCAGCTCCCTTGCATTGGAGGAGAGGCTGGCTTCCTACCAGTTACAGACCCCTTGGGCCATCTGTGCACCTGAATGGGCTCCCCACCCCTGACCGCTGGTGTTCGTGGTGACCGCCAGAGGGTTGAGTTGGGACCAAAGTCGACCTGCAGAGAGATTTGTAGGGATCAACCACCACTCTATTGAGAGTTTTACTTCCTGTGGGATCTCTGTCTGCCTCTGAAGAGATTCCTTCCTTCCATCCCAGACAGAAAGCATGAACGCCTGAAGTGCTTGAGTATGGAATTGTGCCCACTGGACTCCTGGGATGGCAGTTGTCATCAATCCAAGAACCCTCATTATACCCTGAATTGAGGTCTCTGTACATACGCAGAGGCTGCTCACCTCTGCAATTATCTTTGCCACTTTTTCTTTCGTCAGAAAAATTTTGGATGTAGTTGAGTCTATTAGGTATCCTAGGATTACTATACTTTTAGTAGGTACCAGCTGTGACTTCTCCTGATTTACCAGCCACCCCAGCTGCTGAAGGTGTCTGATAGTTCTGCTCAGGTTCTGTTTCACCTCCTCTGCTGAGTCTGCAAAGATACGCAGGTCGTCCAGATAGGGAATTATATGAATTACCTCCGATCTCAGGATCCACAGAGCTTCTGCCAAAATCTTCGTGAAGATGCGTGGTGCTGACGCCAATCCGAAGGGCAGAGCATTGAACTGAAAATAGAGGGTCTTGAACCCATTCTTCACTGCAAACCTGAGAAACTGCCTGGACTCCTTTCGAATGGGGACATGAAGATAGGCGTCTCTTAGGTCCAATGAGACCATGAAGACCCCAGGGGTTAACAAATCTCTGGTGGTGTAAATCGACTCCATTTTGAACTGTTTGTACCTTACATACACATTCACTTGCTTCAGGTTCAAAATGAGTCGAAATGTTCCTGATGGCTTTATTTTTATCAAAAAAAAAAGTGAGAATAAAACCCCCCTTTTCTTAGGGTTGGGGGGATGAAGCTTATCACCTTCTCCTCCAGCATACTCTGTAGGAGGGAAGACATAGCTTTTGCCTTCTCCACATCTTTCGGGAGAATGCTTGTGTGAAATTTTAGAGGGGAGCAGCCCAAGAGCTCTATCCTGTACCCCAATTTTATCAGATCCAGGGTAAAGCTGCTGCTGGAAATGGTCTGCCACTGTGGGAGGAAAGACCTCAACCTTCCTCCCACATGGCTGACTGAGTCACTGGGAAGGGTCTTTAGGCTGGGGGGGTTTAAAAAGGAAACCACCTCTGCCCCTACATTTCCTGTATTGCCACCCTCTTTTTCTAGTCCTGTGTGGCTGCAAAACCCTTGTTATGCTGTCTTTTGTCCCCCTGACGATAGTTCCTTTCACCTGATCTCTGGAAGGGACGAAAATTATTATTATTTTTTTTTTTTTTTTTGCTGTTGTTTGTTTGGGGAAAGGAAACCCTTTCTTTTTATTGGCTGACCTCTAGGACAGATTCCAGCTTTTTACCAAAGAGCAAATCTCCATTTAAAGGGGAGGGAACAGAGTTTTACCTTTGACACTGTCTCTCCTCCCCAGGACTTCAGCCAGATAGCCCTCTTGGCTTCATTAATTAATGCTGTAGACGTGGCCGAGAATATTACAAACTCTGTGGACGCATCTGCTATTTAGGGTACTGCCTTATTTAGCATTGGTAGAGCATCCAAAATTTCTTCCCTGGGAGTATCTGACTCCAGAAGAGTGCAGAGCTGTTTAAGCCATAAATCAAGTGTACAGGCCACGCATGTAGTGGCTAGTGCTGGCTTAAAGTTAGCGGAGCAGGCTTCCCACGCTTTCTTTAAATATCCTTCCGCCGTTCTGTCCATTGGCTCCTTTACGGTGCCCGAGTCCTCAAAGGAAAGCTCTGAACCCTTTGAAACCCTAGATAGGGAAGCGTCCAGTCTGGGGCACTTTTCCCACAACATTGTATCTTCCTCTTTGAAGGGAAACCTTCTTTTCAAATTTTTAGGGAAGAAGACTCCCCTTTTCCGGTTCCTTCCATTCCTGAAGTACTGTCTCTTTTAGGGACGTATGTACTGGAAAGGTTCTGCTCTGCTTAGGCTGAAGGCCTGCATATAAAAGGTCATGTACCGACAACTCCTGGTCCTCTGTCTCTGCCAGCTCCAGGGTGTCATATATAGCCTATAATAGTTCCTCTGTTTCCTCTGCAGGAAAAAGGGATCTTTGAACCTTGCTGGGTCTTTCCTCATTACAGTTCCCCTCCTCAAGCTCTGAGGCTGACCCTGAGCTCTCCTCCAGTACTCCATGCTGGTGGGCTGCCCGTGCCTGGGTCAGGACTGGGGATGAGCTTCGAGTTCGAGTTGAACCCATGTTCGACTCGAACATCGCCTGTTCGACCATTCGTTGAATTGCGAACGTTTTGGGCCGTTCGCGCCAAATTCGAGTGGCGCGTCACGGCCCATAATTCACTGCGGCATCGCAGTGTATTGCTGGCTGATCTTTGGCCAAGCATGCACTATGACCTGCATGCTTGGCCAATCACAGCGCCGTCTGTACAGAGAGCCGTAATAAGCCAAAGCCAGGGTGGCTTTGGCCAATTATGGCACAGGAGGTTTAGTACACGCCCCACACTATATAAGCCCACCTGCGTGGCGGCCTTGTGTAGTGTGTTGTGGTGGAGAGAGATAGAGAGACAGTGTCATTTGATTTAAGTTAGAGTAGGCAGGCGAGTCAGTTAGCTCCACTTACAGTATATTGTGTGTATTGTGTGTGTATGTATGTGTGTGTGTGTGTGTATGTATGTGTGTGTGTGTATATATATATATATATATATATATATATATATATATATATATATATATATATATATATATATATATATATATATATATATATATATATATATATATATATATATATACACTGTATTCAGTTTAGCTAGATCCATTCCTGTTATTCTCGTTATTCTTTTCCTTCTCTTCCTACTGACAGGCAGGCAGGTGTTTTTACAGTATTTACAGTTAGTGTACTGTGTTCTTTGCACAGTGTGCACCTAAAGCTACCTGAAGAAAATAGCTGGTGTTCTTCTGATCCTATTAGTACCACAGGCAGGCAGCTGCAGTATTTACAGTTAGTGTACTGTGTCCTCTGCACAGTGTGCACCTAAAGCTACCTGAAGACAATTGGTGGTGTTCTTCTGATCCTATTAGTACCACAGGCAGGCAGCTACAGTATTTACAGTTATGCCTCGTACACACGGTCGGATTTTCCGACGGAAAATGTGGGATAGGACCTTGTTGTCGGAAATTCCGACCGTGTGTAGGCTCATCACACATTTTCCATCGGATTTTCCGACACACAAAGTTTGAGAGCAGGCTATAAAAATTTCCGTCAACAAAATCCGTTGTCGGAATTTCCGATCGTGTGTACACAAATCTGACGCACAAAGTGCCACGCATGCTCAGAATAAATAAAGAGATGAAAGCTATTGGCTACTGCCCCGTTTAGAGTCCCGACATACGTGTTTTATGTCACTGCGCTCAGAACGATCAGATTTTCTAGATTGTAAGCTCTAACGAGCAGGGCCCTCTGATCCCTCCTGTATTGATTTGTATTGTAAGTGTACTGTCTGCCTCATGTTGTAAATGCTGCGCAAACTGTTGGCGCTATATAAATCCTGTATAATAATAATAATAATAATTTTCCGACAACTTTGTGTGACCGTGTGTATGCAAGACAAGTTTGAGCCAACATCCGTCGGAAAAAATCCTAGGATTTTGTTGTCGGAATGTCCAATCAATGTCCGACCGTGTGTATGGGGCATTAGTGTACTGTGTCCTCTGCACAGTGTGTACCTAAAGCTACCTGAAGAAAATTGGTGGTGTTCTTCTGATCCTATTAGTACCACAGGCAGGCAGCTACAGTATTTACAGTTAGTGTACTGTGTCCTCTGCACAGTGTGCACCTAAAGCTACCTGAAGACAATTGGTGGTGCTCTTCTGATCCTATTAGTACCACAGGCAGGCAGCTACAGTATTTACAATTAGTGTACTGTGTCCTCTGCACATTGTGCACCTAAAGCTACCTGAAGAAAATTGGTGGTGTTCTTCTAATCCTATTAGTACCACAGGCAGGCAGCAACAGTATTTACAGTTAGTGCACTGTGTCCTCTGCACAGTGTGCACCTAAAGCTACCTGAAGAAAATTGTTGGTGTTCTTCTGATCCTATTAGTACCACAGGGAGGCAGCTACAGTATTTACAATAAGTGAACTGTGTCCTCTGCACAGTGTGCATCTAAAGCTACCTTACGACAATTGCTGTTGTTCTGATCCTATTAATACCACAGGCAGGCAGCTGCAGTATTTACAGTTAGTGTACTGTGTTCTCTGCACAGTGTGCACCTAAAGCTACCTGAAGAAAATTACTGGTGTTCTTCTAAACCTATTAGTACCACAGGCAGGCAGCTACAGTATTTACAGTTAGTGTACTGTGTCCTCTGCACGGTGTGCACCTAAAGCTACCTGAAGAAAATTGCTGGTGTTCTTCTGATCCTATTAGTACCACAGGCAGGCAGCTACAGTATTTACAGTTAGTGTACTGTGTCCTCTGCACAGTGTGCACCTAAAGCTACCTGAAGACAATTGGTGTTCTGATCCTATTATTACCACAGGCAGCTGCAGTATTTACAGTTAGTGTACTGTGTCCTCTGCACAGTGTGCACTTAAAGCTACCTGAAGACAATTGGTGTTCTGATCCTATTAATACCACAGGCAGGCAGCTACAGTATTTACAGTTAGTGTACTGTGTCCTCTGCACAGTGTGCACCTAAAGCTACCTGAAGACAATTGGTGTTCTGATCCTATTATTACCACAGGCAGCTGCAGTATTTACAGTTAGTGTACTGTGTCCTCTGCACAGTGTGCACCTAAAGCTACCTGAAGACAATTGGTGGTGTTCTTCTGATCCTATTAGTACCACAGGCAGGCAGCTACAGTATTTACAGTTAGTGTACTGTGTCCTCTGCACATTGTGCACCTAAAGCTACCTGAAGACAATATGCTGTTGTTCTGATCCTATTAATACCACAGGCAGGCAGCTGCAGTATTTACAGTTAGTGTACTGTGTCCTCTGCACAGTGTGCACCTAAAGCTACCTGAATACAATTGGTGTTCTGATCCTATTAATACCACAGGCAGCTGCAGTATTTACAGTTAGTGTACCGTGTCCTCTGCACAGTGTGCACCTAAAGCTACCTGAAGAAAATTGCTGGTGTTCTTCTGATCCTATTAGTACCACAGGCAAGCATCTACAGTATTTACAGTTAGTGTACTGTGTCCTCTGCACATTGTGCACCTAAAGCTATCTGAAGACAATTGCTGTTGTTCTGATCTTATTAATACCACAGGCAGGCAGCTGCAGTATTTACAGTTAGTGTACCGTGTCCTCTGCACAGTTTGCATCTAAAGCTACCTGAAGACAATTGCTGGTGTTCTCATACTAATAATATTACAGTCAGGCAGTTGATTCTGCTAGCTGCAGTATCAGTATATATATATATATATATATATATATATATATATATATATATATATATACATCCCAGTTGTGTAGCTACTTCTCAGTGCAAGCCATTAGTATGTCTGCAAGGCCAATAAGGAGAGGCAGACAGTCACAAGCCAATAAAAGAGGGCAAGCAGGTTCTGTGTCTAGAGGCAACAGTGCTGGTCGTGGAGACAGTGCATCCTCATCAACACGTGGCCGTGGGACACGCTTGTCCTTTTTTTTTTGGCAGCTGGCCGTGTTGAGCTGCGTGATGGTACCCAGCTAGAGGAAGGCAGTAACTTGAGCCCAGAGAGAGGGGATGCCCAAGAAGGACAGCAATCTGGCAGTCATGTTCCCCCAGCTGCAGCATATGGCTAGCTTTGCTCCAGTGATGAGGAGGGAGGGGATGATGAGGAAGTCACTGACTCCATGTGGGTGCCTGAGAGGAGGAGGCACATCTCCAATGAGGCAGGATGCCCTCCAGGGGCCAGCTTAAGGGCAGCACACCGACTTTATCTCACTGCAGAGCTCCGCATGTGCAGGGTGCTGCTGTCTCTGCGCATTATTCCAAAAGTTCTTTGGTGTGGGCCTTTTTTGAGACGAGTGCATCAGATTCCACAGCTGCTATTTGCAACATATGTCTCAAGCGTATCTCACGTGGCCAAAACATCACCCGCTTGGGCACCACATGCTTGACCAGACATATGTCGACCTGCCATGCAGTTCGTTGGCAAGCGTACCTAAAAGACCCTCACCAAAGAATAAAGTGGACCTCTCCTTGCTCCTCATCAGCTGGGATCTCCAACCCCACTATACCTTCAGTCCTCTCTGAAACCTACACCTACAGGAATGGAGGTGTAGAATTAGGTGTGTCACAGCCAAGTACCTGCGGGCAATCTGCTATCAGTACACCGACGTCAGATTGTACCAGGCAAATTTCCCTGCCCCAGCTGCTGCACCGCCGAAAGAAGTTTGCTCCCAGCCATCCACATGCCCAGCGTTGAATGCTAGCTTGGCTAAATTGCTAGCACTTCAACTGCTGCCTTTTTAGTTGGTAGACTCTGCCCCCTTCCATGAGTTTGTGGAATGTGCAGTTCCTCAGTGGCAGGTTCCCAAACGCCACTTTTTCTCACGTAAGGAGATTTCGGCTCTCTACCGGCATGTGGAAGGCAATGTCTTGGCCTTGCTGGACAGGGTAAGCGGTAAGGTGCATATTACTGCTGACTCATGGTCCAGCAGGCATGGACCGGGACATTACCTATCTTTCACCGCGCACTGGGTGACTCTTCTGGCAGCTGGGAAGGATGCAGGACAGGGTGCAGTAGTGTTGGAGGTTGTTCCACCACCACGCCTCCAAAATTCTAGTAGTGATTCTGCCACACCTCTCTCCTCCACCCCCTCCTTTTCTTCTTCCTCCATGGCCTCTTCCTGTGCTGATTTGTCCTCGGAACCAGCGGTGTTCTGTAGGCGTTCGAAGGGCTACGCAAGCACGCAGGCAAAAAGATGTCATGCGGTTCTTGAGCTGGTGTGCTTGGGGGACAGGAGCCACACTGGGGCAGAGATTCTGTCAGCTCTGCAGGGGTAGGTTCAGAGGTGGTTGACGCCACGCCAGCCTAAGCCAGGTATGGTGGTTTGCGACAATGGCACCAACCTCCTCTCCGCCCTCCGACGGACAACTGACCCATGTGCCCTGTTTGGCTCATGTCCTTAACTTGATGGTGCAGCGGTGCTTGGGCAGGTACCCAGGCTTACAGGATGTCCTGAGGCAAGCCAGGAAAGTCTGTGTGCATTTCCGCAGGTCATTTAATGCCAATGCTCGGCTGGCTGACCTCCAAAAGGAATTTAAACTGCCCAAGAACCGCCTAATCTGTGACATGCCCACCAGGTGGAACTCAACGTTAGCCATGCTGCAGCAGCTGCACACGCAGCAGAGGGCCATCAATGAGTACCTATGTGACTATGGCACCAGGACAGGGTCAGGGGAGCTTGTTTTTTTTCCCCATGCCAGTGGGCTATGATCAGAGATGCATGCACTGTCCTGTCACCATTTGAGGAGGCCACGAGGATGGTGAGCAGTGACAGTGCATGCATCAGTGACACTGTCCCTCTTGTCCACCTGTTGGAGCACACGCTGCATGGAATAATGGACAGGGCACTTAAGGCAGAACAGAGGGAGGAAGAGGAGGACTTCCTTACCTCTCAAGGCCCCCTTTATCCAGACAGTGTTCCTGCATGCCCGCTGATCACACAGGAAGAGGACGAGGAGGAGGATTGTGTCAGCATTGGGGTGGAGCCTGGCACTCAGCATCAGTCTTCAAGGGATCATTTACAGTCCGAAAAAACCCATGGACTTGTACGTGGCTGGCAGGAGTTGGCTGCGGATCATGTCGTCCTTAGTGACCCAGAGGACTCTGGACCGAATGCCTCAGCAAACCTACACTGCATGGCCTCCCTGATCCTGCGGAAGGATCCTCGTATTCGTGGTATCTTGCCGTCACAGAGGGAGCAGAGGATGAAACATCTTCGGGAGGCCTTGCAGAAAGGTTTGTGCAACGCGTTTCCAGAGCCTGGGAGGTTACAATTTCCTGGTCCTCCTGGACGTGTTGCTGAGGCTTCAGTCAGTCACAGAAGGAGCGGTGGAGAAGGTGGCCATCTGACCGATGCGTTCAGACAATTTTTTTAGTCCGAAGCCCCAAGGTCTGATCGGTTCTAGCAACCATCGCCAGCGTCTCATTCACATGGTGCAGGATTACCTAGGGGCAAGATCAGACTTGGACACCTTTCCCACCGAAAATCCTCTGGGTTACTGGGTCTTGAGGATGGATCACTGGCCAGAGCTTGCACTGTATGCAATTGAGCTACTGGCCTGTCCTGCAACCAGCCTTCTTTCGGAACACACATTCAGTGCTGCTGGAGGCTTTGTAACCGATCACAGGGTGCGCCTGTCCACCGAATCGGTCGATCGGCTGACCTTCATAAAAATGAATCAGTCTTGGATCACCAGCTACCAAACACCTGATGCTAATGTAACTGATTTTTTTTTTTTAATGTGAGATCCCTTCAAGACTGCCTATGCTGATGCTGAGTGACAATCCTCTTCCTCCTCAATTTTCATGCTGATAGCTTGTAAGAACATTTTTGGTTCTGGGCACCGCCACCAGTGGCCAAGGCCCAATTTTTCTGCCCCTGTTTAACAGGGGCGTGTAATTACAATTTTTGATGCAATACTTTGCAGCAGGGCTCATTCCTGCGCTCCAACTATAGCATCTGTGAGGGGTTGCAGTGTTGTGGCACCAGTGCCTAAGGCCCAATTTTTCTGCCCCTGTTCAACAGGCACATGCAGTTACAATTCTTGATCTAATATTTCACAGCAGGGCCCATTCCTGCACCCACCAAGAGTAACTGTGAGGGCTTACAGTGTTGTGGCAACACCACCACCACCAAAGGCCCAATTTTTTTGCCCTGTTCAACAGGTGCATGTAATTACAATTCTTGATCTAATATTTCACAACAGGGCCCATTCCTGAGCCCACCAAGAGTAACTGAGGACTTACAGTGTTGTGTTGTGGCACTAGCACCACCACCACCAAAGGCCCAATTTTTCTACCACTGTTCAACAATGGCATGTAATTACAATTCTTGATCTAATATTTCACAGCAGGGCCCGTTCCTGCGCCCACCAACTGTGAGGGCTTACGGTGTTGTGGCAACACCAAAACCTAAGGCCCCAATTTCTGCAGAGTATATAGGGCTCGCCTCTACTTTCAAACATCCAACTTATAAACAACTCCTACTTGCAAACAGAAGGAGACAACAGGAAGTGAGATGAAATCTACCCCTAGGAAGGGAAATTCTCTCCTGTAAGAGTTAATATGGGAAAAACGTGTCTCCACACACGTTTTCAAAAAACATTTGTCATTGGGGCAGAAAGTGAGGTAAAATGCACAGACAGCAAAACAAATGTTACAGGGGTGATAGCCCTTCCCTATGTTTTCTAAAAAGCTTAATAGATTTTTTTGGCAGGAGCTACACTTTAAAAATGTACCAGTTCAAAATTACGGGGCCTGGTAATGGACTTGGGGGGGTACCCATGCCGTTTTGTCTCACTGATTTTCATCCATACTGCCGGGACACGACATTACATTAAAGCCGCAAGCAGTTTTAAATGACTTTTATTCCTTTAAAAATGTCATTTTGTGCAGGGACTGTTCTAAGCACGGGACACAGGCGCCACTTTACAGGCATACTATAGACACCCTCCAGGTGCGATATTTAAAGGAATATTTCACTTTTTTCTTTTTTCACTTTAACTACATGCCGACTGGGCCATAGCCGAAAGATGACTACAGTGCGGTCGGCTTATTCTGGGTGGGCGTCCATGGACGTCCTCCCAGAATCCTGCTCTCGAACGCCCCCTGGGGCGCGCACCCAAGAACATCCGTGACCGCCGGGTCCTCACGGATCACGGTAAATGGCCGCTTATCGCGGCCGTTTACCATGTGATCGCTCCGTCAAATGATGGAGCGATCACATGTAAACAAATGTCATGAAGCCGGTTCCTCCCTCCCCTCTGTGTACCGATCAGTACAGAGGGGGGAGAGATTGGATGGCAGCAGCGTTGTGGGCTGCATCTGTAGTGCCCACAGAGCTGCTCAGTGACAAATACAGTCACATCCAGCCATCCATCCATCCATGCTCAGCCATCCCTCCATACTATAATGCTCTGCAATACCCCACAATACTCCGCAATACTCCGCAATACCCCGCAATACCCAGTCATACCCAGCCATACTCTGCAATACCCAGCCATACTCTGCAATACCCAGCCATACTCTGCAATACCCAGCCATACTCTGCAATACCCAGCCATACTCTGCAATACCCAGCCATACTCTGCAATACCCAGCCATACTCTGCAATACCCAGCCATACTCTGCAATACCCAGCCATACTCTGCAATACCCAGCCATACTCTGCAATACCCAGCCATACTCTGCAATACCCAGCCATACTCTGCAATACCCAGCCATACTCTGCAATACCCAGCCATACTCTGCAATACCCAGCCATACTCTGCAATACCCAGCCATACTCTGCAATACCCAGCCATACTCTGCAATACCCAGCCATACTCTGCAATACCCAGCCATACTCTGCAATACCCAGCCATACTCTGCAATACCCAGCCATACTCTGCAATACCCAGCCATACTCTGCAATACCCAGCCATACTCTGCAATACCCAGCCATACTCTGCAATACCCAGCCATACTCATCCATACCCAGCCATGCGCAGCCATACTCAGCTATACTCGGTCAAGCTGTGGAAGTCTCACACATGTGGTATCACCGTACTCAGGAGGAGTAGGAGAATCTATTTTGGGGTGTCATTTTTGGTATGTACATGCTATGTGTTAGAAATATTGTATAAATGGACAACTTTGTGTTAAAACAAAAAGTGTTTTAACCACTTCCTGCCCGCCGTCATATGACGTCCTTGACTTTGTGCGGGGATATCTGAATGATGCCTGCAGCTACAGGCATCATTCAGATATCAGCTTTTTCAGCCGGCGATTCCCTACACCATAAGAATGATCATAGCGGCTGTTCCACTGCTTGATCGTTCTTATGGGAGACGAGAGGGGACATCCCCCCCTTCCTGCCGCCCTCCGGTTCTTCTACCGACTCACCGCTACGATCGAAGCCAGGATAGTTTTTTTTATTTCAGGCTTCCCAGCCTAGAGGTGAGATGTGGGGTCTTATTGACCCCACATCTCACTGTAAAGAGGACCTGTCATGCCATATTCCTATTACAAGGGATGTTTACATTCCTTGTAATAGGAATAAAAGTGATCAAAATTTTTTTTTTTGGGAGAAAAGTATCAAACTAAAATAAATAAAGTAAAATGAACAATAAAAAGAAAAAAATGTTTTTTTTTTTAAAGCGCCCCTGTCCGTGTGCTCGCATGCAGAAGCGAATGCACACGTAAGTCCCACCCACATATGAAAACGGTATTCAAACCACACATGTGAGGTATCGGTGCGGACATTAGAGCGAGAGCAATAATGTTGGCCCTAGACCTCCTCTGTAACTCAAAACTTGTAACCAGTAAAAATTTTTAAAGCCTCGCCTATGGGGATTTTTAAGTAGCGAAGTTTGGCGCCATTCCACGAGTGTGTGCAATTTTGAAGGGTGACATGTTAGGTATCTATTTACTTGGCGTAACTTCATCTTTCACATTATGCAAAAACATTGGGCCAACTTTACTGTTTTGTTTTTTTTTTAAAGCACAAAACTGTTTTTTTTCCCAAAAAAAAGCGTTCAAAAAATTGCTGCGCAAATACCGTGCGAGATAAAAAGTTGCAACAACTGCCATTGTATTCTCTAGGGTCTTTGCTAAAAAAAAACATATATAATGTTTTGGGGTTCTATGTAATTTTCTAGCAAGTGATGATTTTTACATGTAGGAGAGAAATGTCAGAATTGGCCTGGATGCTGCAGAACGCCTGGAGGTGCTGCATGTTGGGCCTCAAAATGTGGCCACGCTGTGTAAAAGTCTCACACATGTGGTATCACTATACTCAGGAGTAATAGCAGAATGTGTTTTGGGGTGTAATTTGTGGTATGCATATGCGGTGTGTGAGAAATAACCTGCTAATATGACAATTTTGTGAAAAGAAAAAAAAAAAAAAAACTTTATTGGGGTTCTAAAGTTCGCGCAAACTTTTGTTCCGTTCGCAGGTTCTGGTGCGAACCGAACCGGGGGGGGTGTTCGGCTCATCCCTAGTCAGGACCATTGGCCTAACACTAGTACTGGTCCCAGAAGTACAGGGGATAGGTTCAGCAAGAGCCTCCTGCTCTCTGGGTTTAAAGGACTGTAAAGTCTGTTTCGTCCCTTTCTTCATTGCGTCCATAAAACCTTTGAGGATAGGGTCCGTTTCTCCTTTGATGAGCTTGTCTATACAGTTCTGACATGCAGTTTTCTTCCACCCATAAGGCATTTTTCTTGGTGCACATAGGGCACCTTTTTCTGGGTGTCTTTGTTTTGCTATCTCTGGGCTCGTGGGCTTTGTCCTGAAATTAATCAAATGACAAACGCCAGCACATTACTTCCACTGAAGACAATACCCGTAACAAAAAACACCCTGTGGATTACACAAATTCTCATCTAAGAACCTTTTCAAAAGTACCCACCACCGGAGCCTATGCAAGTATGTGCGACACCTGTCCAAACTAAGCATAACAATAAACAGGCTCTGGAAGAAAACACAACGCCCCCTGTGCCCCCCCCACAGGAGGATAAGAAAAGGGAAGGAGCAGTCTGCCCCCTATTTTCTTACCTTAGGGCCTGAATCAACAGATGGTGCCTCCAGATCTGCTTACATGGATCCTGGTGTCTCAGTGCTCCTGGAAGCCTTCGGCGCCATTTTGCTATCCCGGCCTTTATATAAGGAGGTGTGGAGAATCCGGGCGGCGCTGTGGATCCGACGCTGCCCTCCGGCACAGCCCTATTATCCCCAGCTAGGGCTTCACTTCCCAGCGTCTGGGTGTACCAAGATGGCCGCCATTGGACTTCCTGCCATGTCACTTCCTGTCACCAGCCCTGGAAGTTACCTCATCACTCTGCGCCACCAGCACGATCCACATGCTGGGTAAAGAGAAGCCCTGCACATGGATATTTCTGTAAACAGCAGAAAAAAAAGGCACTCAGACCATGCGGCGGCCTGCGCCTCCACTAGGAGAACACCCTGCTGTGCCATTTTGGATGGACCTCTTCCACTCCTCACAGGTACCTCACTGAGGCTACAACTCAATCGGGGGAGGGGGCCCCTTACTTTCACCCCAGACCTCTCTTTCAGGTCTCTGGGTGGCCCAAACTGACTCATACCCCAGGAGTACTACCCCTGTTTGCCCTGGGTATGGATGTCGGGAGGCCCCTGCCACCTAGCACGAAGGCTGGAAAAATAACAAACATCTGCTTGGAGTTCCTGACTGGCCGGAGGAAACACAAATACTGAGGGGCTAATACATGTGTGCTGCTTTTATGATGTGGATCATGTGTTTCTTGTGCTAGGTGGGAGGAGCCTATCTCTCTCTGTAAGCCATCCTGGAAGATGACTTGGAAAAATTGGGGTCTATTAGACCCTAGATCTCTCCTCTGCCCTCAAAGCATCTGACCACACTAAGATCTGTGTGATAAAATGCTTTCTCAATGGCGCTGTTTTTATCCGGCAAAACCTAAGTCATGAAATGCTCGTAACTTCTGGTTCCTTAGGCCATAGAGATGACTGGAGCCGTTCTGGTCTACGATCAGCTCTATGGTCAGCTGGCGGAACCACCGGCTGCATTCTCGGGTTCCCTGTTGGGACAGAAGGGCTCGAGAAAACCATGGAAGACGGTGGGGGCAGGGGGCGTTCCCTCCCACTGCTTGTAAAAGCAGTCTAGAGGCTAATTAGCCACTAGGATTGCTTTTACATGAAAGCCGACCACTGAAAAGAATGATACCAAGATGATACCTAAAACTGCAGGCATCATTCTGGTATAACAACTCAAAGTCCAGTAACATACCAGTACGTTGCTGGTCCTTGTTGGGCATATATTGTAATGTTCTTTTTTTCATGCAGCCTGTGGGCCAAACAAAAAAAAGAGATTGATCGGTGGGTATGCCCACCATTAGAATACCACCCTTCATCCACCCACTTCTAATGATGGGCATACATGGACCTTTTTTTTTTTTCTTTTTTTTTAACTGTAGTGGTGAAATCACCTCCTACAGGACTGGAGTCGCTGATTTTCGTATTGTGAGAGCAAACACTGCCGCCACAAAACACAGGATCGATCAACAAAACAGAACAAAACAGGCGGTATATATAATTGCAGGTTCCTTATTATATCAACAAACTCGAGGCAAGATATATACCTGTCTTTGAGGGCCGCAGGAAGCCGATATGGGCACAGGGGTTGACCAGCCACGGGTACAGGATAAACAGTAGACTAGATATATGAGATATCAAAAGTGTCTTACCATTTTTAGAGGTGATCAGTCTCCATATCCTGTCTCTCTGTGTTGGCTTGTCCCGGTCCCTTCTGGATTGACTATCCCTTGGGATCCCAGCCTCGAGCCCCACGTTCAAGCGCTAAAATGTTTTGGATTCAGAGCAAAATTTCCGATATTATTATATCTACCCCAATCAGATTGTTGAATACAAAAACATGCATGCTTCAAGTAAGCTCACACTGAGACTGCTTAGTTCAGAGTCAAATTATTTTCTGTTTAATATTTCCGCTTCTCAAGACTTTTATACAATTCCATTGAAGATTGAGATACGTCAACAAGACTGGCACATACAAACCACAAATATAAAAATACAAATATGTGACAAAATTTTGGCTTTCAGCTGATGCACATTTGCAGAAGTGAATAATTGTTTTTGCAGCATTCTCTTGCTCTATGTGCTATGCTGTTATATTCTGAATGTATTCTGGGAAGCAGGCGCAAACTTTTTGATTAACTCTTTGCAGTCAGTTCCTAAGCAAGCTTTGAGCTTTGCAGAATATCTGTAAATGTCTTAAGGCTTAATAAGCATAGAAGCTGAGTTTATATATGTTAGGTATATAAAGCAGGTTTTGGAATAGACAGTTCACCATGATCACATTCATTACAGTCCCCCCTTGAAGCTGTCTCTTTCAAACTGTCCCTCATACTAAAAGTTCTACTCACTACCCTGGCCTTCTCCTCTGCAACTCTTTTCAGCTGTATATAGAGAAGAGCAGTGACTAACTCACTAACTCACTACTCCCCTCGATACAGCTTGGAGGGGGCAATCAGGTGCTGTCTGTCCCTGTAATCCTATGCATCTTTGGAGGAGGTGACTGTAACAGAGCGTAACACATAATCATCATCATCATCTGGTATTTCCTGGTTCACAAACATGGGAGTAGATTGGGCAACAGCTTTTTTTATCCACTTCTTAAAGCAGGGAAGAACACAGCAGACCATGACAGCTAGGGTCACTAGAATTATCAGAATGGCTATTCCGATCTGTGTTAAAATTCCCTGTTATCCCCCTTTATCCAGGTGAAGTACTGATCCCAGGGGTTGGAGAGCCCTGAATTCTTCTTTAATTCTTTAGACAAATCTTCAAGCTTCTGGATGGCTAAAGTCACTTTACCATTTGGGCCTGTGTTATCTGGGATATAAGTACAGCATTTACTCGTTTCAGGTAACATCTTACACACACCCCCCTTTTCAGCTAGGACCATGTCTAAGGTCATACGGTTTTGGAAGGTCATATGTGAAGCGGCTTCTAGTTGTTCAGCTAAACCTCGGAGTGCATCTCTGGTGTAATTACCAAACCTTTGTTGGTTGTAGTAGATGTAATTTATCCAGTCTACATTCTTGTTTACAGTGATGATGGGGATCAGGGACTCAAATCCTGCTGCTACTTGGTCTCTTGCTTTGAACTCATCTGGGACCCCTCTAGGGACCCCTATGGCATCTATGTATACATGAGGGTCAAAGCTTCCTGCTGGGGCACTCCTACGCCTCCTGTTAGGTCGGGGTGTGTTGTTTGTATTTGGCCTTGGGTTCTCCGAGAGAATATGTAGAGGCATTATGACCTTGGCCAATGCACATTCTCCTGTCCACTGTCCTGTCAATCTGCTTCTAATTTTCATACCTCCGCAGATTCAGTACACGTCTCCCAAAGACTGAACTTGATTTTGCACCAGATCTGCAGACACCTCACTATAAGATCCACAGTAACCCTTAGTGAAATTCCCAAGAGGTTTCCCCACTCCCAGATACCGTGCATAGCATATGTAATTGCCAGGATATATGGTGATACCTTCTCCTGGCTTGGGGGTCTTGGTAACTATGGGATATTCCTTCTTCCAATGTTCACACAGGGAGTGGTCAATGGTTGTGTTGGTAAATAGGCTGTGGAAACATGTCTCATGTTCTCGGGGTATGTTTAGGGGTACCATTCCTAAGTGTGGTCTAGCTCCCCCACACACAGAGCAATTGGTCTTATTGTGTTTCCCTGCACTGTACCTCATCCACTCGAGCCACAAGTTGACATCTGAGAACCCGGTTTCTGCAGCCATAGTATCCTCAAAGGTAGGTTCTGCTATGGCCACCATGTCCTTTAATGTCTGTATATGGGGCCTCAGGGGGTTTGAGCTAGATGTGGATTGGGGAACTCCCCACTCTGGGTTATTAAACATATCTTTCAATTGGAAAGGCTTTCTAAAACTGGGATACCCACTTCCCCACCATAGGCCTAGAGCATAGGTCCCACTGTCTTCTGGGCTAGGATTCCCAATGGTCAGCCTGAACTCTTTGGTGTAAGGCTGATCTGTGTGTTTGTTGTCATTCTATCTAAAAGTGACTTCCCATTTTTGTCTTTTCTATTTTGGGCGTTTTCACATTTGTACCCACAGTGTTTCAACCCACTGCTCCCCAGGAATCACAGTTGTTACCCCAAATAGTGACGCATACATACAGTCATTACTGCTTCATCCCAGGTCCGGGTCTTGTACATAGTACAAGACCCAGTTTTTGCAGCCATAGTATCCTCAAAGGTAGGTTCTGCTATGGTCACCTTTAACCATGTCCTTTAACCGCTTCATATCCGCGCTATTACCAAATGACGGCAACAGCACAGATCTACATTGCTGGGACGACGTCTATTGACGTCGTCCCGTGCACGAGCGGCCTGTGCGCCCCCTGCAGGGCGCGCGCGGTGCGCTCGGTGATCAGTGAGTCTATGAGACTCGCCTGATCACAGATCAGAGTAAGGGGTTGGTCCCGACCCCTTACCATATGATCAGCTGTCAGCCAATGACAGCTGATCATGTGATGTAAACAGAGCCGGTAATCGGCTATTTTTTCTCCTCGCGCTGACAGCGTGAGGAGGAAAAAAAACAGCCGATCACCGGCGGCCGTGAGAAGGGACATCAGTCCCGATCATGGCGATCATCTGCTCCCTGCCAGTGACACCTAAGAAAAGGGAGCAGTGCCGCTTACCAGTGCCCACCAGCCTCACCCATCAGTGCTCACAGTGCCATCCATTAATGCTCAGTGCCACCCATCAGTGCCCACAGTGCCACCCATCAGCGCCCACATCAATGCCACAACAGTGCTGCACAGCAGTGCCCATCAGTGCCACCCATCACTGCCCATCAGTGCCCCCCATCAGTGGTACCTATCAGTGCCACCCATCCGTGCCACCCATCCGTGCCACCCATCAGCGCCCATCAGTAGCCATCAGTACCGCCTTATCTGTCCCCATCAGTGCTGCCTTAACTGTGCCTATCAGTGCCGCCTTAACTGTGCCTATCCGTGCCCATCAGTGCAGCCTATCAGTGCCCACCAGTGCCGCCTCATCAGCGCATATCAATGAAGGAGAAAAATTACCTGTTTGCAAAATTTTATAACAAACTATTAAACATGATTTTTTTTTTTCAAAATTTTCCATCTTTTTTTGTTTAGCAAAAAATAAAAATCCCAACTGTGATTAAATACCACCAAAAGAAAGCTTATTTTTGGGGAAAAAAATGATAAAAATTTCATTTGGGTACAGTGTTGTATGACCGCGCAATTGTTATTCAAAGTGTGACAGCGCTGAAAGCTGAAAATTGGTTTGGGCAGGAGGGGGGTTTAAGTGCCCAGTAAGCAAGTGGTTAATGTCTGTATATGGGGCCTTAGGGGGTTTGAGCTAGATGTGGATTGGGGAACTCCCCACTCTGGGTTATTGAACATATCTTTCAATTGGAAAGGCTTTCTAAAACCGGGATACCCACTTCCCCACCATAGGCCCAGAACATAGTTCCCACTGTCTTCTGGACTAGGATTCCCAATAGTCAGCCTGAACTCTTTGGTGTAAGGCTGATCTGTGTGTTAGCTGATTGTCATTCTATCTAAGAGTGACTTCTCATTTTTGTCTTTTCTATTTTGGGCGTTTTCACGTTTGTACCCCCAGTGTTCCAACCCACTGCTCCCCAGGAATCACAGTTGTTACCCCAATAGGTGTCAGTGATGCATACATACACAGTCATGGGTCTTACTGCTTCATCCCAGGTCCGGGTCTTGTACATAGTACCTGGAATTATCTGTTCATAAGAGGATATAAAAGTAGCAACATGTGTATTGGATGAGTTATACCAGAACTGGGTCATACCATCTTTTTGTTTGATGGCTACCTCTTGCGCCTGGGCAATGATTATTATGGAAAGGATATACAGAATCATTTTGTCCCCCTGGCCTCTTCCTCAGGTACAGGGACTTTCTTGCAGTGGGAGGCGTGTGTCCACGTGTTCTTCCCGGCCACTTTGACTAATATGGCAGTTGTTAGGAGAACCTGGAAAGGACCATCATATCTGGGTTCAAGAGTGTGCTTTCTCACAAACTTTTTTATCAGGACCCAATCACTGGAAACCAGCTTGTGTGTGGCCTTATCTAGCTCAGGATCTGGAATGGAAGAAAACACTTCCGAATGGTTAATTCTCAAGATAAAGCAGTCACAATCAGTTAATACATCAGACTGGAGCTGCAACTGTTGTGGGAAATAACAACCTAGTCTGGGGGCTGAACCAAACAATATCCCATAGGGTGACAGACCATGGTTTCCCCTTGGAGTGTACCTAACACTGAATAAGGCAATGTGTAGGTTGTCTGGCCAACTCATTCCCGTTTCCTGAGACATTCTTAGCATTCTAGATTTTATTGTGCCATTCAATCTTTCCACCTTCCCACTGCTCTGAGGATGGTATGGGGTGTGGAAAGCTAGTGTGACCCCCAAAGCTGCCCATATTTCCTTGGCCACTGAGGCCGTGAAAGCCAGCCCCTGATCACTCTCTATGACCTCTGGGACACCATATCTGCACACTATTTCTGTTAAAAGTCTTTTAGCTGTGGTTTTTGCTGTCATGTTGGTGACGGGACGTGGCAGACACGGTCTCTTGTTTAATTCCATGATTCCTTCAACTTCTGTGGCTCCTTTTTTGATCCACACTTCTTTTTCTTCTTTGTCAGCTGCCTCCTGTTGCTCCTGTAGAATCATAGTGGTTTGTACAGTCTCTTCAGGTGTGTCTATTGGGTCATCCAGGATGGGTGCATTCACTCTGTTGACTACTTCTCGCGTTCAATCTGCAGCTTGTTTTGCAGCGGTATCTGCCGGGTGATTGCCTTGTGCTTCTTGGGAAACCAGCTTTCCGTGCGTATTTACCTTAAGTATAGCCACTTGTGCTGGGAGGAGTACGGCATCCATTAAGTCCTTGATAGCTGCACTGTGTTTTACAGGTGTTCCTGCTGCTGTCAGGAACCCTCTGGTTTTCCAGATGATCCCAAAATTTCCTTCTGCCAATTTGCATGCCATAGTTAGGGCCTAGAGTTCTGCTTCCTGGGCAGACATGGAGGAGGGTAATGCTGAAGCTTGAAGAACTGTATCTTCAGTGGTCACTGCGTATCCTGTGTGGTACTGTCCAGTACTGTCTGCATACCTGGAACCTTCCACAAAAATTGTCAAGTCAGGATTCTCAAGTACTGTCATCACTTTGAACGACAGTAATGCGGCCCAGCCATTCCAGGGGTAACGCAGTCCAAGCATTCATGAGCGGTGAGATGAGGATTATTCTCCAAAGAGATTCCCCCCTTGAGAAGAGGAAGCAGAGTGGATGGGTTAAGGGTATCACATGGGAGTACGGTGATGTTATCAGGGAGAAGCAAGGCACACTGGAGTCTGAGGAGGTGTCTTGCTGGGGACAGGTGTTTGGGCTGTACTTGGTACTCTCTGAGACAAACCGTTTGAAAGTCTTTCCATAGTCTGGGAGGCCCAAAGGGCTGTTGAGAGGATCTCCTTCAGAGTTTCAAAATTGTCCACAACTTCTGGTGAAAGCAGGAAAGGGTCAGATTTCAGGGCATCATGAAGGGCATTCATGCATTGAAAGGGAGGCTTCTGGAACAGGGATGCAAGAACGGCAGTAGGAGATTAATCCTAGAAAGGCGTGAAGGGGATTTTGACCTTGAGGCAAAGGGATGCCCTTGATTGCAGCAACTCTTTCTTCAGTGAGATGTCAGGTGCCTTGGGAGATGCAGAGGCCTAGGAAAATCACCTTCTCTCTGGACTTTTTGCTTTAAGGCCTTGCATCCTTGCTCAGCCAGGTAGTGGAGGAGGCTTTCGTAGAAGATTGAGGCATCACCAAGGGTATCGCACAAGCAGGAGGTCATCTACATACTGAAGGAGTACAATATCTGGGTGTAACTTCATCCAGGTGTCCAGAATGAGGGCCATTGCCTTGGCGAATTGGGAGGGGGAGTTCTGGGCACCTTGTGGCATAATAGTCCAGGTGTAGCGGGCAGGTGACACGGGCTTGCCTGAATCCTTGTGGAGAAGGTCCATGTGATCCGGAAAGGTGGTAGGCGAGGTGGGGTGTTATGTCTCCGGTACTGAGCACTTTCATGTGGACCAAGGTTGGGGCTTGGTTGACTGTGGGTGAATTTCAAGGGGCTTCGGTATTCCCTTCTGAAGTGGCCGGGTCTTCCGCAGTTGTAGCAGACACGTGGAGTTGGTACCAGTGGGCGCAGATAGGGTGTGCCAGAGGCCATAAAGAGAGGAGCTACTCTCTACTGCTCCGTGAGGTTTCTGGACCTAATAACTACTAATAACATCTCAAGTTCCATTACTCTATACTCAGACCCTTTTGGATTGACTCTTTAAGACCTGAAATAAATGCGGCAGCTAACATGTATCTGTGCGCTTTGGTCGCTCAGTATGCTAAAACCCAAATCAGTAAACTTTTGTGCTATTCTATTGTGATATTTCTCAACAGATTCGCCTTTCCTTGTGTGACCTCTTGTACACATATTGGCTTCAGGCGTTTTAGAGTGGAGATATGAATACATCTCCATACAGAATAATTGTTTTTTTTTTTTTTTTTTTTTAGACTACAAAATGCTCAGATGTGAATGAGGCCTAAATCTAGCACATAGATTTAAGCAAGGAAAGCACTTCCTCTTTTGTTCTTCTGGCATAACACCCAGAATACATAAACTTCCTCTTTATTTATAATACTCTTAAATATTGAAATTGAACATTTTAAACTCCCCAAGTATTGATACAGCTTTAACACAATTAAAACCATTTGCATAAATATAGCACATTTGCTACATTTACTGTTATTAGAGAAACTCCTTTTAGCTTCAATAATGCAAGGGTAAGCAATTACAACTAAAGTCAGACTCTGCCTGAAATATTCAGAAATATTCAAGACATCCTATAGATAAATTATTTAATTAAAATGCTACATTGATTGCTACTATGTTCCAACTCAAAGCCCAAACTTCTCACTCTGTCTTTTTCCCTTTCTTCTAACCCTTCCGGTTGTTCAGGTTGCAAGGGGCACCTTTCGGCTGCGTGTCCTGTTATTCTAGCTTGAGCCTCGATGACCCCCAATGACTTGCCAACAATTTTCACTGGATAATGCACATTCAATCTAAACACCAATAAATGCGCAGTATGTGACAGTAGGGGTTTGTAACCAAGAGACTCAGCCCTATATCCTGGCTCTACCACTTCAATCAACCCCCAGCCCTCTTCATGTATCCCAAATAACAGACCACAAACACAATTAGGACATGACATTACCACCACCAACAAAATGTGACCAACAACAAGCAACAAGATGTGTGACAGCCATAGAGAAATACAGGATTGATCAGATCTCACGGGATCCCCACGCCACCGCTGGGTGTATTCCTGATGCCCCCTCCTGGTTATCCGTGCTTCCTTGTACCCATGCTTTGCCGCACAATTATTTCCCCCAGGAGAAGTTTAACCACGTCCTGACCCCCCCCTCCTGGTCCCTATTCCCCAGGAGAAGTTTAAACCACATCAACTAATTTCATCCGTGACTATATAAGCAATCCCTCATTCCCAACAGCCGCCACAAAACACAAGATCGATCAACAAAACAGGCGGTAGATATAATTGCAGGTTCCTTATTATATCAACAGACTCGAGGCAAGATATATACCTGTCTTTGAGGGCCGCAGGAAGCCGATATGGGCACAGGGGTTGACCAGCCACGGGTACAGGATAAACAGTAGACTAGATATACGAGGTATCAAAAGTGTCTTACCGTTTTTAGAGGTGACCAGTCTCCATATCCTGTCTCTCCGTGTTGGCTTGTCCCGGTCCCTTCTGGATCGACTATCCCTTGGGATCCTAGCCTCAAGCCCCACGTTCGAGCGCCAAAATTTTTTGGATTCAGAACAAAAGTTCCGATATTATTAGATCTACCCCTAATCAGATTGTTGAATACAAAAGCATGCATGCTTCAAGTAAGCTCACACTGAGACTGCTTAGTGCAGAGTCAAATTAGTTTCTGTTTAATATTTCTGCTTCTCAAGACTTTTATACAATTCCATTGAAGATTGAGATACGTCAACAAGAATGGTGCATACAAACCACAAATATAAAAATTCAAATATGTGACAAAATTTTGGCTTTCAGCTGATGCACATTTGCAGAAGTGAATAATTGTTTTTGCAGCATTCTCTTGCTCTTGCTCCATTGTGTTATGCTGTTATATTCTGAATGTATTCTGGGAAGCAGGCGTGAACATTTTGATTAACTCTTTGTAGTCAGTCCAGTTCCTAAGCAAGCTTTGAGCTTTGCAGAATATCTGTAAATGTCTTAAGGCTTAAAAAACATAGAAGCTGAGTTTGTATATGTTGGGTATATAAAGCAGGTATTGGAATAGACAGTTCACCATGATTACATCCATTACAGTGACTGGGAGGGTATGTCTTGGATTGCTTAAAATGGGACAGTAATATTTATCCACAATATCTCCCAGGATATATGTAAAGACTATTCTTGGTTTGTTTGATTCTGAACTCCACGTGTTAGTTGAGTGAGCTGATCACATTGGCCTCTAGAACTGGGTGGGAGTCGGACAGTCTACTCATACTATAGTTTGTTGCCTACTAGGCTGAGGAGGGGGGGAGATCACTGTTTGTATTGTTAGAGTAATATGAGCAGGAGGGGGGAACCTCCTCTTTAACTGTATATAAAGACTTGTAATTTTGGTTCTAGTAAAAACAGTCCATGTTAGCAGCTAAGCAAGTCTCGTCTTGTTTTGAGCGGTTGGAATACCTGATATCTAGAATAAGACTGGGAGGAAGTGGTATACTGACGGAAGCACTCAAGCGGAGTGTGCGACGGTCTGTTACACTGTCAGAATAAATAAACCTGTGCTGCAGCTGAATGGCGTACCTGCTAAGCAAATGATGGTTAATAAAACAAATTAACATTACAGTATAAAAGTAAGACATACCATACCCACAAAACAAACAATAAAACATAGTAAAAATAAAACATTACAGTTCTAAAATACAGTAACAATAGAGAGAGAACAATAGAGAGCAGACAATAGAGAGCAAACATAAGAGAGAGAACAATAGAGAGAGAAGAAAAATAAAACCACAACTATTTTGGGCTTTTTTTTGTGTTTTTGCGTTTTTGTATTTTTTTTGCACTTTTATATAAACTTTAAGCTGTAAACTTTCCAGAATAGGGTCTCTCAAAATGTGACGGCCATCTCATCTTTCGAGACCCTGTGTAAGTGTGCCCTAGGACTGTGCAATGCTGTACTCTGAACTAATACTCCACTAGTGTGTGGTAGTGTTCAAAATATTCACCAATGCAAAGACCAGGTTGGTAGCGAGAGGAGAGACAATAAAAGCGGTGTCAAGCCTATTTCCGCATTTTCTGCAGACACGACATCTTCTTTGGGGATTTTTGTGGGTAGGGGTACCAGGGAGAACATAAAATAATAACATAAAATGCTTCTCATGCAGCCGGCTCACTGCATTTGGATTGGGAAGTTGGGCCACAGCACCGTCTGGAAACAGAAGGGCTGTGATGATCTCTTCCTGGAATTTAAGGAAGGATCCAGTTCGACCTACGGCTTGGTATAGCACATAAGCATTCACCAGAGCCAATTGGAATAAATATACAGACACTTTTTTATACCAGCGTCTGGCCTTACAGGCAATTAGGAACAGCGCCAACAACTGGCTGTTGTGGTCCACCCCTTCCATGTTAAGGTTGTATTCGTGGATACAGAGGGGTTTCTCCACAACACCAGTCACCGTTTGAATTTGGACCGTCGTGTCTGCGTGAAGGGAGGACAGAACGAAAACATTCTTATTATCCCTCCACTTCACAGTTAGCAAATTATTACATCTCAAGCAGGCTCTCTCCCCCAGCCTAAGACGGGAATCTACAAGCCGCTGGGGTAAGCCCCAGCGATTAGATTGCACTGTGCCTCATGCGCCAATTCCATGATCAAACAAGTGACTAAAAAATGTCACGCTTGTGTAACAATTGTCCACATACAAGTGGTACCCCTTTCTGAATAAGGGTGACACCAAGTCCCACACAATCTTACCAGCACTCCCTATGTAGTCTGGGCAGTTCTCCGGCTCTATGTAACTATCTCTTCCCTCGTAAACCATAAAACTATATGTATAGCCTATTGCCCTGTCACAGAGCTTATACACCTTGACCCCATATCTGGCACGCTTGCTGGGAAGATACTGTTTGAATAAGAAGCGGCCAAAAAATGTAATCAGGGACTCATCGATGCAGACAACTTGATTGGGAGTAAACAAGGCTGCAAACTGCTGGTTGAAGTGATTTACGAGGGGCCGAATTTTGTAGAGCCGATCGTATTCAGGGTCACCCGAGTACGACAGAGTTCATTGTCATTGAAATGCATGAACCGCAAGATCTACTCGTATCGTGTCCTGTTTATGGAGGCAGAGAACAAGGGCATATGGTGAATTGGGTCAGTGGACCAATATGACCACAACTCACTTTTTTTAGTTATGCAGATGAGGAGGGATAAGCCCAGGAAGGTCTTAAATTCGGAGACCGTAATAGGTCTCCAATCTCTGGCAAGGATTAACTGGGGATTAGCGGTGATGAATTGACCGGCATACAAATTGCTTTGGTCCACAAAAGATCTATAGAGATATTCCGAGAAAAACAGCAAAAAAAATCAAGTGACATAAAATCAACTGTTTCCACCTGAATTCTGAGTTGGCCAGTGAATGGGGGCGGTACGGGTGCTGCAGAAGTGGTAGGCTCCCAATTCGGATTGGCAAATGCAGCAGAAAGGGCACTATGGGCTCGACAGGCCTGTCTTTGTCTTCTTGGTGGCTGCAGGACACTAGTTGTGCTAGCCACCTCACCAGCTTGAACTGCACTTATGGGACTTGCCATGTCACCAAGTGTTACTGCAGTGCTGGATGTACCACCAGGATGTACTAGGCCGCTTGCAGTTCACCAGAAGGATGAGCGGCACTAGTACTAGCTCTCTGCTCCATACGAGAGCAC
Organism: Aquarana catesbeiana; assembly: GCF_042186555.1. NCBI lineage: Eukaryota > Metazoa > Chordata > Amphibia > Anura > Ranidae > Aquarana > Aquarana catesbeiana. The sequence continues at coordinate 526,690,406 of NC_133324.1, forward strand.
TGTGGTTCTTGCACCACAACAACGGCAGAAGAACGGGGTCGGGTATGCCTGCCCTTGGCAAGGACCATTACTCTGTTGTCAGAGCTATCTGTCAGGGTGCCACTGCTGTCTACCGGTTCGTATTCTGAGCCTGAATATGACAGAAGGGTGACTTCCTCTTCACTATCTGTCATGCTCAGAAACGTGTAGGCCTCTTCACTACTGTACCTTCGATTTGATATTTTGGTCTCTAAATTTACTGGTACAGTAGTGAGACTCAAAGGAAAAAGAGCTCCTGACTGTCAGCGACTGTTTCATACGCTACAAAAAACAACTGTTAGCGTTCGCAGGGATCAGGCCTGACTCTGCGAATGCTGCAGTTATGTGTTTAGTGTGTGTGACAGTGAACGATTGATACTGCACTTGGCTGGGCTGGGAGGAGGGGCTAAACGCAGGTGCTAGCGGGTATCTGGGCTGATCCCACTAATGCTGTGTTTCTGGGAACCCTAAACTATTGGGGACACTAATATAGTTCTGATCAGAACAAAGATATCGATCCATTCAGACACTATACTACTAAGGGAGGTGTATGGTGTGTGCATTTATAAATGTGTGTTGTCAAATGTCCCCCAGTGTCGGTTTTGCTGTAATGTGCACATGTGAGCGTATTCGCACATACAGAAGTTGGTGGAAGACCATTGGCTGCGAAAACCTTCCTGTGGACATGGCAGATCTGTCGCTCTTTTAGGGATGTTAGTTTATGCCTCACCAAGAGACTGGCCACCTCATGGCGACTGCATTAATGACTCCGAGCATACATGTCTGCGTACATGGGAACTATAGCATAACTATATGAAAATTATGGCTCACTGAGCCATGGTTTTGTATGGTTCGCATCACTGGTAACAGTGGGAGTGTGCACACGGTCATGTTCAAAGCCATGTGCTTGCCGCATGGTTTTGCACACCACCGTCTGCACACGTCACTACTGTATTTCTATTTGAATGTATACATGTCTTTGGTTCTGTATTTAACCCTGTTGGAAGGGTTTCTGTATTCACATCCTGTGTTACATCCTTATATGGTCATTTCCTCTGTGTTGTTCATTTCCTGTGATGTCATTATGTATTGAGGGAGTGATTGGCTGTTGTAGCCATCACTTCCTGTTTGTCATAGCTTTTGTGATGTTGGAAATAAAAGGGCTGGCTGGCTGAGAAAAGGCAGCCATGCTGGGATGAGAACGTAAGAGCGTGGTGATGTCAGCTTACTGGGGAATGGAGAACCAGAGGGGAGACATTCGATCAAAAGGTATGTTATATCATTAAGACGGAAATGGGTGCTTATTAGCACATGAGATATGGCTGTGTGCATAGCTTACAGCCAAATTTCCATAACAGTGACAGTGAACGATTAATACTGCGCTGGGCTGGGAGGAGGGGCTAAATGCAGGTGCTAGCAGGTATCTGCCTGATCCTGCTAACGCTGCCTTTTTGGGGACCCTCAACTATTGGGGACACTAATATAGTTCTGATCAGATCAAAGATATCGATCCGTTCAGACACTATACTACTAAGGGAGGTGTATGGTGTGTGCGTGGGTGTTAGCGCTACTGCCACTAATCTGACGCTGCCTGGAGCGACCCTAACTGATGCTAAAACCTAATTGATATCACCCGCTGGGTGATCGGGGGGTTAAACCTTTTATTAGGTAATGTACGGCGGGTGCACTGACGCTATAAAAAAATAACTAACCAGCATCACCCGTGACATTAATACGATGATGAAGTGGTTAAATCATTTTTGGGGGGGTCCCTAGACCTATCTGGGCCTACTACTAAGTACCCAAACGCTGATTAGTGTCACAAATGACACCAGTACAGTGATCAAAGAAAAATATGAACACTGCACTGGGTGACAGTGACAGGGAGTGAAGGGGTTAACTGGGGGGGGTGATCGGGGGGGGTGAAATGTGTGCCTTCGTGTACTGTGTCAGTGTAGTGTTGGTGCAACTCACGTTTGGATGTCCTCTCTCCTCTCTCTGGAATGGAAAAGATTTCCAGAGAGGGAGATGACATCACTTCCCCTGCCTGTGTTTGGTTCTGACGAATGAAATGCTTCCCCTGCCTGTAAGTGTAAACACAGGCAGGGGAAGCATTTCATTCGTCAGAACCAATCAGCAGGTCCAGGCCAGAAATAAATGGCCTGGGCCTGGAGACTGATCGTTTCTGAAACAAATCCGATGGTCTCGGCCGCCTAGGGGGCGGGCACACTCTAGGCGGCCGCGCACCCAACGTAAGGTAACGTCGTTTCGCCCACCCGTGCCATTGTGTCGCAGTAAAATTGCGGCGGCTGGCCTGGAACTGGTTAACAACCTATTTATTCACTTGTATACATCATGCTTCACTATTCTTTTATTAATTGATTCTACTGTCTTTGTTACATTGTGGGGAGATATATGTGGCCATATTTATGGGGGGAGGGAAAGGGAATATTAATCGTTTGTATGTGTTTTTTGTTAGCTTAAATGTGTAATGTTGAATTGTCGTAACCAGATGATAGATGTGTGGTCTACTATGTGTAAATGTGTTTGCCGGCTGCTGCCCCCTTGTGGGGGTGGATAGGTCCTTAGATTTAAACTATGGGGTATTTATACACATTTATGCTCCGTACACACGGTCGGATTTTCCGATGGAAAATGTCCGATCGGAGCGTGTTGTCAGAAATTCCGACCGTGTGTGGGCTCCATCGGACATTTTCCATCGGATTTTCCGACACACAAAGTTGGAGAGCAGGAGATAAAATTTTCCGACAACAAAATCCGTTGTCGGAAATTCCGATCGTGTGTACACAAATCCGACGGACAAAGTGCCAAGCATGCTCAGAACAAATAAAGAGATGAAAGCTATTGGCCACTGCCCCGTTTTATAGTCCCGACGTACGTGTTTTGCGTCACCGCGTTCAGAACGATCGGATTTTCCGACAACTTTGTGTGACCGTGTGTATGCAAGACAAGTTTGAGCCAACATCCGTCGGAAAAAATCCATGGATTTTGTTGTCGGAATGTCCGAACAAAGTCCGACCGCGTGTACGCCCTATTAGACTGATGATGCCTGCTGGCTAGTGGGAGTTGCCAATAATCGGCTTGCTATTGCCATCTTTTTAAAGTATGTTTGTGCCATTCCTTTGTTATTCAAGGCGTCCTGCGGCTCGCATGCGGATGTGAACACAGGTGCCTATGTCTGTGGCTCTCTGTTCACTCTGCCTGCCGGTGTTCTATCGGATAGTGCCCGCTATCGAGAAGTGCCCAGGATGAACAGCGCATGCGCAGCGCAACAGCTGATTTCACGATCAGCTGTTGTGACGGCGAGACGGCGCCTGCACATAATAGCTGACGGAAGAAATTTTTGTGTCAGATTGTGCCCTTCGCTGCAGAGGCATGTTCATGTCGGTGAGGGGCAGATTTATACATGATGGGGGTGGATTATTAAATGATAGGCAGTGCTGCTAAGATGGGGGTGGATTATTAAATGATGGTCAGTGCTGCAAAAGACATCTTTTTCTGCTATTCTTCCTGGACGCTTGCGGGTTTTTCTATCAGAAAAATATGTCTTTTGCAGCACTGGCCATCATTTAATAATCTGCCCCCATCATGTACAAATCCACCCCTCACCGACCCTCACATGAACACGCCTCGGCAGCGAGAGGCACAATCTGACACAAAAATGTCTTCCATCTCGCCGTCACAACAGCTGATCGTGAATCACAGTGCAGAGAGTGCCGTTGTCCTGCCAAACGCTCCAACCTGTCAAAAAGTCCAACCGCGTGTACTGAGCATGTGTGAGCGCGTGCACAAGAAGGGTTTTTTTCTTCATGTCGGATTGCGACGTAAAAGCTATCAACGACACCAAATCCTCTCAGTGCCACATCGTGCCTGTGTGGCTTTCCTAACACATTAAATAATCCCAAATTCAAATACTAAAACGCCTATTGCAGCAGTAGAATGGCAAAGCAATTAACATGATGAGTGGCAAAATAATGTATGTGTGGATATGTATGCAAGTGTGACGATAATTATGCAAATACATGGTTCTGTACATTATCTTGCCAGTTCATCGTGTTCATTGCTTTGCGATACCAGTTGGACTATTTGATGTGATTTTTTTAGTGTGTGATACGAAGGGCGGGCAGACGAGATGCAAAGCAATTATCATGATTAACTGCCAAAATAATTTACGTAGCAAAATGTGGTGGATATGAATGCGACTGTGAACATAGTTATGCAAATAAATCAAATAAAATTACAGATGCCTGTGTCTGGGTGACTGGCTTATAATTGGACAAGCAGATCACTTTACCAGTCCCAATATACAGTACTCATCAGGTCCATCAGAACTTGACATTACCACTTCCAGGGGACCCATGTGACCTAGCACCCCAACACTAAGGGGACCCGTATTCCTAGCATCTATCGTCCCCAGCGTCTAGGGGACCCCAATCCCAGTATCCAATATGAGGAACCAAGCATCCAAAACACACTCAGGGGACCTCTTCTCCCCTGGGGACAAGGACCCTATCTCCCCTGGGGAAAGGGACCCCATCTCCCCTGGGGACCAAGACCCTACATATCCTAAGAACAGGAACCTGATTACCTTGAGTGTGCCAACCTCACCGCCCTGCCTGCCATGTGTCTGGGGATAGGGACCCCCATCTCCCCTGGGGACAAGGACCCTATCTCCCCCTGAGGATAGGGACCCCTTCTCGCCTGGGGACATGCATCCTATCTCCCCTGGAAACAGGGACACCCATCTGCCCTGGGGACAGGGACATCCACCTCCCCTGGGGACAGGCATCCTATCTCCCCTGGGGAAAGGGACCCCATCTTCCCTAGGGATGGAGACCCATCACCCCTGGGGATGGGGACCCTATCATGCCTACAGACAGGAACCCCATCTCCCCTGGCAATGGAGACTCCATCTCACCTAGGGACCCCATCTTCCCTGGGGACCAGCACCCTACCTCCCCTAAGAACAGGAACCTGATCACCCTGAGTATGCCAACCTCACCGCTTTGCCTGATCACCCCGAGTGTACCTCTGACCACCACCTGTACCATTTCCACATCCTCTGATCTCCTCCAGTATCCTGTGCGCATCATCTGACCACCTCCTGTATCCTGTGCGTATCCTCTAACCACCTCCTGTATCCTGTGCACAGCCTCTAACCATCTCTTCTTTATTTAATAAAAATTATTAGTCCCTAAAAACCTAAGAATCCTCTTTGAAGAATACTTTTGGGAATTCTTTTCCGGTTTTTTTATGTACAGTGGGGCAAAAAAGTATTTAGTCAGCCACCAATTGTGCAAGTTCCCCCACTTAAAAAGATGAGAGAGGCCTGTAATTGTCATCATAGGTATACCTCAACTATGAGAGACAAAATGTGGAAACAAATCCAGACAATCACATTGTGTGATTTTTGAAAGAATGTATTTGCAAATTATGGTGGAAAATAAGTATTTGGTCAATATCAAAAGTTCATCTCAATACTTTGTTATATATCCTTTGTTGGCAATGACAGAGGTCAAACGTTTTCTGTAAGTCTTTACAAGGTTGTCACACACTGTTGCTGGTATGTTGACCCATTCCTCCATGCAGATCTCCTCTATAGCAGTGATGTTTTGGGGCTGTCGCTGGGCAACACGGACTTTCCTCCCCCCAAACTCCCTCCAAAGGTTTTCTATGGGGTTGAGATCTGGAGACTGGCTAGGCCACTCCAGGACCTTGAAATGCTTCTTACGAAGCCACTCCTTCATTTCCTGGGCGGTGTGTTAGGGTTCATTGTCATGCTGAAAGACCCAGCCATGTTTCATCTTCAATGCCCTTTGCTGATGGGAGGAGGTTTGCACTCAAAATCTCACGATACATGGCCCCATTCATTCTTTCAGGTACACGGATCAGTCGTCCTGTTCCTTTTGGAGAGAAACAGCCCCAAAGCATGATGTTGCCACCCCCATGCTTCACAGTAGGTATGGTGTTCTTTGGTTCCAACTCAGCATTCTCTCTCCTCCAAACACGACGAGTTGTGTTTCTACCAAACAGTTCTACTTTGGTTTCATCTGACCATATGACATTATCCCAATCCTCTTCTGGATCATCCAAATACTCTCTAGAAAACCTCAGACGGGCCCAGACATGTACTGGCTTAAGCAGGGGGACACATCTGGCACTGCAGGATCCAGGTGACAATTACAGGCCTCTCATCTTTTTAAGTGGGAGAACTCGCACAATTGGTGGCTGACTAAATACTTTTTTGCCCCACTGTATATGCCTTTTTATTCAGAGGATCACTATCCTGGAGCCTTAAACTAAAAATTTCCAGGTAACGGTTACCAATCAATATAACAGGTCGTTCTAATTAGCGATGAGTGTATTATTTCACACACATCCCTAAACCTATCTTTGTAGTACTTTTTCTGGATGAGCTTTAGTTTCCTTCTTACCCCTTTTTTTCTTCATATTTTATGCATGGGATCATACTTCCCTTCAGGATACTAGCTCTCCATATCCACATTTATATACTCCTCCAATCCATTTATTTTATGTTTTAGTGTGGTTAGTCACCCATTGCTCAGAATATATATTGAACATATTCTATTTCCTGGTTCATAACTGCAAATGGATACGGTGGGATTGAGGTGAGGTATGGCCTATCTTATTGATGAGGAAATTGATTTGGAAATACAATCAGCATTCTCCTGCAATCCGCCAGTAAGTAATGACGGCGATGATTGCATGAAAAAATTGCTGAAGAACCATAAAAAATTAACTAATTAACAATAGAAAGTGGGACATCTCATCCCTCAAATCCCATATTGAATATAAAGTCATCCCAAGAGGCCTGTGGGAAAGGGTTATCCCTGCCGGCCATCTACATACCCCACGATTCTTGGAATTGTGGAAGAAAAGTTGTTTAGAACGAGGGCTTGTCATCTTACAAATGATAGTTGATGAAGAACAATTACAACTTGATGAAATTAAAAACGAAATTGATAGAAGTGTACAATTATTGGAACCTTTTAAAACTGATCCTAATTTTCAGAAAAGTAATGAACTTCTGAAAAAAGACGTTGAAAAAATACAAAAAACCTTAAAAATCAGTAAACAGGAAAAATTTAAGCAAAACCTTTTGGATTGGGAAAGTGGAGACATTTTTGACCCCACTATCTCTAGAGGTAGAAGTGGGTCACGTAAAGGCAGGAGGAACAAATCTAACACTGTCCGTGAAATATACGGACAATGAAACTGAATATCGGGATAAGTCTGTTATTTTTTTAGAGAAGGGAGAGGACAGCGAAAATCACAAGCCTGCCCCTCGGGGGAGGTCAAACTCCCGACCACAGACCATCCAGCAGGGAAAAGAAAAAGAAGAAGGGTAAAGCCAAAGGGAACTCAGACCACGACAGAGGCAAACATAACTGGTGACCCACACAATTCTAATACTGACCCCACTACTGACTGTGGTCAGGACATGAGGGTGGTTAACCTTACGGACTTTCCCCTCAATCAGCATCATATTTCCCTACTAAAGAAGGGTCTATCATTCTCACCAAAGGCGGTGATGAATGAATTTGAGGTGTTTAAGGACGTCAGTCTTTTCCTGCAGAAAGTCATCTTTAGATATTGGCATTCTGAACGAAAACACACGGAAGAAACCCCGGCTGATTATAGCAGAGAAGAACGGAAATCTCTGGATGCCCTAGTAGCCCTTCTGCAGGAAAACCCTGACTTTGACTCTGATACAGAATCCCCTACCCAGTTATAAACCAACCCATGTAGATCCAATCTATCAATTAGATCTCTAAAAATGCCTCCACTATCGAAACACAAGTGGATTAGTCTCTTCTTAGAACAGGTTAAACAGGATCTGTCTAAAGTAGACTGGCAGAGGAGAGGGATAGATAACCTAACTAAAGAAGAGCGGAGGCCTTGTAAGGAACCGGAGGAGGCCACTGATATTATAATTAAAAGCAGTGATAAGGGGGGCAATAATGTCCTACTTTCACAGACCCTGTATGAGGGAGAAACACTACACCTCTTACAAGATGAAACCACATATCGGAGGCTCTCATCCAATCCCTTTCAGGAGATTGTAGTAGATTTGAACTTTAAACTGAGCTTTGCCCTAGAAGAACACCTCATTACACGAAAAGAATGTGACTATCTGACTGTCTGTGAATTTAACACCCTGACTTTTTATACGATCCCTAAGCTTCATAAGTCCATGTCCAGACCACCAGGAAGGCGAATTGTTTCGGCCATTAAAGGCCCTTTAGAAAGAATTGGAAAATATGTGGATACATTGATAAAAGAGCTAGTGCAAGATCTTCCATCCTTTGTACAGGACACGCGTGATGTTCTATGCAGTCTTGAGAATTTCACTCTTCCACCACAGGCCCTACTCGTGGGAATCGACGTAGAATCACTGTATACCTCAATTACGCATTATGATTGGGGCCTCAAGGCGGTCCACCATTTCCTTGAATCCAAATGCCCTTTGCTTTCCGCACAAAATGAATTCATTGTGGATACCCTGAAATTCATGCTTGAACACAATTGCTTTCAGTTTCTGGGCATCAACTATCAGCAGATCAGAGGCACGGCAATAGGAGCCCCCTGGGCTCCCTCCTATGCATGCCTACATTTTGGACTTTGGGAAAAGTACCTAGTTTACCCCTCGTCGATGTACCTCAGCCACTGTTGCTTGTGTTTATGACGTGATGACGTGTTTATGGTATGGGGGGGTCACCCCAAGATCTACTTTTATTCATTGATGAACTCAATGGCAATGATCGAAACATCCGCTTGACCTTCTCCTGTGATTTTGGTGGCCCTGCCCTTTTTGGATCTCACTATCTATGTGAAGGATGAGAAACTAAGGACAAAAACTTTCAGAAAAGGAACTGCGGCGAAAACACTGCTATTGGCCACAAGTCACCACCCAAAGTCACTCATACAGGGGATTCCCGTTGGTCAGTTTCTCCCTATCAGGAGAAACTGTTCAGACATGGATGACTTTAAAAATGAATCACGTGAGCTATATGGAAGGTTTCGGGACAGGGGGTATTCCCATACCTCCATCAGAAGGGCAAAGAAAAGAGCCCTTCGGACGGAGAGGGGGGGAACTTCTGGCCAACAGTGGACTAGATACTCGAAAAAATACAAAATCAACTCCGATAAGGATAATCACCCAATATGGAGCACAGTGGGAACAGATCAAAAAAATTCTTAGCCACCATTGGCACATTCTAGATGAGGCCCCTATCCTGGGTGACTTTGTCAGAGACAGACCCCTACTGACGGCCAGAAGAGCCCCCAATCTGAAGTACAAGCTGTTTCACTCCGAATATCACAGACCTAAAAAACACAGCTGGCTTACTGATCTCCCTCCACTTAAAGGCATGTTTCCATGTGGCAGATGCCACATCTGCAAATATGTAGAAACAACAGACATGTTCACCTATTCTGACGGTAGCAAACAGTATAAGATCAACAACGGTCTGTTAAACAATCAATTGTTTTACAGACCGTGTTATATATATGTTAACTTGCCCATGTGGGTTGAACTACGTGGGCAAGACAAAGAGACAGCTTAAAATACGAACATGTCCAGAGCATGATCCAAAAAGACGATGAACGTCCATTGTCATTACATTTTTTGAAAGCCCATGGAGGGAAACCAACTGGCCTTAAGTGTAAAGGAATCTATAGACTCAATCTACCTCCAAGAGGTGATTTTGACAAGATATTATATCAGAAGGAAAAAATGTGGATCTTCAACCCGAGAAGTATGCAGCCGACAGGGTTAAACAACAAATGCAACCTGTCAGTATTTTTATAACAGTAATAAATTTGATTAATGTGATCTAACTTCTTACCATATGGAATTCTATGATATGTGCACTACTTTCTTTGAATTTGAGGTGTATGTTATGTCTAATATCTCGATAACACACACCCGTTTTAGGAACATCTTCAGTTTAATCTAATAAGACATCTATCTTCTGACTGTCTGCCCTAGCTATTTATGTATATATATATATGATTATTTTTGTTATTATGTTCTTTGATAATATTGATCCAGTTATGTTTGGGGATTGGGCACTTTGAACTGTAGGACCTTTGTCTGTTTTTTTTTTTTTCTTGACTGAACTCGGACCTAGCTTAGTTTTTATCTTTATATTTACTTTCATGTTTATTTCTATTTTTTTATTTTTTCATTTATATTTGTTTGCTTTTGGCTGGGTAACTATTTTGATACTATTTGGCTATTAATAGGATCTAGGGTTTGTGACATTAAAACTATTGCTTTATTCAAAATAGGCTTAATAGTTAATATACACCTAATATGCAAAGTATTCTGGCAATGGGTGAATACACTGGGTGAAAGTTATGTCTGTATGATGTGAGACTAGATGTCGAATTAGCCGCAGTATAAACAAGGTATCCACACTGATTTCTAGTTATCTAATTAACTTCATGGATACTTAATGATACATCTTTGACAACTGCGCATGCTCTGAGGAAGCTTGGTTTACAAGCGAAACATGTAAGCAAGCAAGACACTCACATGTCTTCAGTGGTGTGAGCACCGAACTGTCCACCCACACGGTGAACCCTATCTATCCACTCCGAGTTCCGTTTCAGATGATATCCTCGGTATCTAGCATCTTACGGATCAATCGGGCAGATCTGAACTAGGACAACTCTGTAGCTTATGTATGACACACAGAGACATCTGAGACACCAATTTAGGATAACCTGTCTGGAGGAACTTCTGAAGAGGAATACTATCTATCTATGTAACAAAGACTCTCCTCAGAACCTTCACTGATGATCCCATTTTGACTTCCTAGTGGTTTCATCGTTGAGTGATTGGACCGCATCTATGGACTTACAATATAAGGAAAGCAAACATATGGAGCAAGACGTCTAAACGGTGAGCTGTATCAGTTCCCCCTAATCAAAAGGGGAAAATATCTATTGCATAAAAACCGTTTTGCTTCCTTGACCGATGTTACCCTTTAATGTCCTTTTGCGATCCACACTCATACATCTGATAATTATCTAATTAATGTGTCTTGGCCGAGTATTTCATGAATGAACTTCTCTCTGCATCTGCCTTCCATCACTTAAACATGCCCGAGTGAAGATCCAAGAAATTATAACTAACATTCTCTTTTTTCTGAACGGAACCTATGAACTCTCAGCAACAGTAGGATTTCTGTAGGCCACCTATTATCCAATTGCTTTGTAGAATCAGTGTAGTGGCTTCATACACCCTCACTGGTTAAGCGCAGTCTATATTAGAATCCCCCCTTCTTGTTGAGTTGATTCGTTTGGATGGGATGGATGATAGTTGTGTATGGCTGATTGTGGTGGACACCGGTGTCTCATTTAAGACCTTTTTGTCTTAATTTTAATTAAATGTTTTGGAGGAGGGTATTTTTATTCTGATTTCATACTACATGTATATATTTTTCAATTTTTGTGGATATTTAATAAAGATTATTAGTCCCTAAAAACCTACGAATCCTCTTTCAAGAATACTTTTGGGAATTCTTTTCCCGTTTTTTTGTGTATATGCCTTTTTATTCAGAGGATCACTATCCTGGAGCCTTAAATTAAAAATTTCCAGGTAACGGTTACCAATCAATATAACTCTTTGCAGGTCGTTATAATTAGCGATGAGTATATTATTTCACACACATCCCTGAGACCTATTCTTGTAGGACTTTTTCTGGATGAGCTTTAGTTTCCTTCTTTCCCCTTTTTTTTCTTCTAACCATCTCTTGTATCATGTCTGTAATCTCTGACTATCTCTTGTCTTTTATCATGTCTGCAGTCTGAGGGGAAGTCTGGAGAGGAATCAAGAGTGAGAGTGCCACTGGAATGGGGATTACGGGAGGAGTCAGACGTGTATGGACTGTGAAGAAGAGCCTATAGAATAAAACCAGAGCCACCAACTTGGAGCCACCTAACTGAGCCCTGCACAGTGCACCTGAGAGGAGGTCAGTGACAGCGCCGTCAGGCCAGTCTGAGGGGGGTCACTGATGTAAGGGGGGAGTGAATACAATAATGTAAGGGGGCACTGATATAAAGGTTTACCCTTATATCAGTAACCCCCCCCTTACCTTACTATATTCACTCTGCAGAAGGTGGTCTCTGGCCACCAGAGTCCCCCCCCCCCCCCCCATATCACAGTTCCCGGCATTACCCTTTACATCAGAGTCTGCAGGATTCCTCCTTGCAGTGCAAGGGAACTCAGATGTAAAGGAAAATGCTGCAGAGCATGATCTAATGAGAAACTCTGATGTAAGGGGTGCTCTGGTCACCAGAGACCACCTTATATCAGAGTCCACTGCATTCCCATTTACATCAGAGTTCCCACTTACATCAGGGTCTGCAGCATTGCCTTTACATCAGTGTTCCCCTTTACATCAGGGTTCGCAGAGTTACCCCTGTAAGATTAAAAGGGATGGAGGCCCAGAGACATGTTCAGGGAGCACAGAGGATACATAGGTTAGATTAGAAAGGACGGAGGCCCAGGCACATGTCCAGAGAACATAGAGGATACATGGGTTAGATTATAAGGGATGAAGGCCCAGAAACATGTCCAGGGAACACAGGCGATACATGGGTTAGATTATAAGGGATGAAGGCCCAGAAACATGTCCAGGGAACACAGAAGATACATGGGTTAGATTATAAGGGATGAAGGCCCAGAGACATGTCCAGAGTACACAGAGGATACATGGGATAGATTAGAAGGGATGCAGACCCAGAGACATATCCAGGAAAACACAGAGGATACATGGGTTAGATTAGAAAGGATAGAGGCCCAGAGACCTGTCTAGAGAACATAGAGGATACATGGGTTAGATTAGAAGGGATGGGGACCCAGAGACATGTCCTGGAAACACAGAGGAGGAAAGGGGGGAGATTTGGGACTCTAAATGAGGCACATATATAGTGAGCCTCGATCCCTGTTTCAAAGAATACAATGGGGAATTTGGGACTTTGAATGCGGCTATAGACCTTGTGGAGGTAGGTTACATGGAAGTACATTTTTATTAATCATAAAAAATTGTATAAAACATGTCAATAACAGAAACCACATAGAAGAAAAAACATTGCAATAAATATAATTTCATATATCTTCACACACACATAAATATGTGCACATGCAACACAGGCATCAATGTATAGTAGCTAAGCGCCACATAGTGGTCTGAATTGATTGGTAAATACATTCCAATGAGTTCATACATGTACATGTAACATGAGCAGCACTTGCGGATATAAGTATTATAAAAACAGTAAGAACATGATTGATTAGAAAGTGATATTCAACAGTGATGGTTAGATCGAGGTATTTATCTACATTCCAAGTGCCCAGAATTGTGGATTTGATGGGGGCATGTGTCTGCATCCCAAAATGTCTGACGCATTTTGTGTGTATCACACCCATCAGGGGCGGATGCTCAAAGATATCTACAAGGTATAATGGGATACGGTTATTAAGGTTGTAATTAAACATATCAGGGAAGGGACAACTAAGCCTACCCTGAGTACTTACAGAAAATCACTGCGATGAGGTATGGTAAGTATGGAGTCAGGGCCAGGTGATCTGTCCCGGGAGCTGGAAACAGAGGATACATGGGATAGATTAGAAGGGATGAAGGCCCAGAGACATGTCCAGGAAAACACAGAGGATACATGGGTTAGATTAGAAAGGATGGAGGCCCAGAGACATGTCCTGGGCCTCCATCCTTTCTAATCTAACCCATGTATCCTCTGTGTTTTCCAGGACATGTCTCTGGGCCTCCATCCCTTCTAATCTATCCCACGTATCCTCTGTGTACTCTGGACATGTCTCTGGGCCTTCATCCCTTCTAATCTAACCCATGTATCCTCTATGTTCTCTGGACATGTCTCCGGGCCTCCATCCTTACTAATCTAACCCATGTATCCTATGTATTCCCTGGACATGTCTCTGGGCCTCCATCCCTTTTAATCTTACAGGGGGAACTCTGCAAACCCTGATGTAAAGGGCAATGCTGCAGATCCTGATGTAAGTGGGAACTCTGATGTAAATGGGAATGCAGTGGACTCTGATGTAAGGTGGTCTCTGGTGACCAGAGCACCCCTTACATCAGAGTTTCTCATTAGATCATGCTCTGCAGAATTTTCCTTTACATCTGAGTTCCCTTGCACTATAATGCAGCGAGCAGACTTTACGGCAGACTTGGTCCGGAGGATAATTCGATCGTGTGTGGGCTCCAGCTGACTTTTTTTTCCCAAAAGTTCGACGGACCTAGAAATGAAACACGTTTCAAATCTTTCCGATGGACTCGAGTCCAGACGAAAAGTCCGCTCGTCTGTATGCTAGTCCGACGGACAAAAACCGATGCTAGGGCAGCTATTTGCTACTGGTTATGAACTTCCTTGTTTTAGTCCGGTCGTACGTCATCACGTACGAATCCGTCTGACTTTGGTTGATCGTGTGTAGGCAAGTCCGTTCATTCGGAAAGTCCGTAAAAGTCCACCGGACCAAGTCTGCCGTAAAGTCCGCTCGTGTGTACGCGGCATAAGGAGGAATCCTGAAGACTCTGATGTAAAGGGTAATGCCGGGAACTGTGTTTTGGGGGGGAGACTCTGGGGTGACTGGAGACCACCTTCTGCAGAGTGAATACTGTAAGGCAAGGGGGGGGCTTACTGTATATAAGTGATATAAGGGGAAACCTTTATATCAGTGCCCCCTTACATTTAATCAATGATCAGGTTCCTGTTCTTATGGGAGGTGGGGTCCTGGTTCCCAGGGAAGATGGGGTCCCTAGGTGAGATGGAGTCCCCTGTCCTCAGGGGAGATAGGGTCCCTGTCCCCAGGAAAGAAGGGGTCCCTGTCCCCAGGGGAGATGGGGGTCCCTGTCCCCAGGGGAGATGGGGGTCCCTGTCCCCAGGGGAGATGGGGGTCCCTGTCCCCAGGGGAGATGGGGGTCCCTGTCCCCAGGGGAGATGGGGGTCCCTGTCCCCAGGGGAGATGGGGGTCCATGTCCCCAGGGGAGATGGGGTCCTTGTCCCCAGGTGTGAACGGGTCCCCTGAGTGTGTTTTGTACGCTTGGTTACTCATATTGGATCCTGGGATTGGGGTACCCTGGACGCTGGGGACAATAGATGCTAGGAATATGGGTCCCCTAAGTGTTGGGGTGCTAGGTAACATGGGTCCTCTGGATGTGGTAATGTCAAGTTCTGATGGACCTGATGGGTACTGTATATTGGGATTGGTAAAGTGATCTACTTGTCCTATTATAAGCCAGTTACCCAGACACAGGTATCTGTAGATTTATTTGATTTATTTGCATAACTATGTATATAGTGTGTATATGTATATAACTACGTATCCACCACACTAAGTAGATTATTTTGGCAGTTAGTCATGTCAATTGCTTTGCATCTCGTCTGCCCGCCTTTCGTATCACACGCTAAAAAAAAATCACATTAAATTGTCCAACTGATATTGCAGCAGTGTGGCTTAAAAAAACACATCAAAAAGTCCAACTGATATCACTAAGCAATTACATACATATCCACACATTGTTACGTATGTACATTATTTTGCCACTTCATCACGTTAATTGCTTTGTCATTCTACTGCTGCGATATGAGCTGTATTTGATGGGATTATTTAGGTGTGTGTTAGGAAAGCCGAGCAGGCGCGATGCGGCACTGAGGAGTTGGTGTAGTTTATAACTTTTACGTCGCAATCCGACGTGCAGAAGAAACCCCTTTAATGCATGCGCCCACGCATGCGCAGTACACACGGTGTCATGGTTATGCAGTAATGTGTCCGTCAGCTCACCTTTCCTTCTGTGTTCACCTTTAGAGGCCAGCCACCCTCATCTGACTGTTTAAATAATCTTCCCTCAGCATAGCTCCACCCCGGTCTCTAATTAGGAAAACTATATTAACCTAGGCATTGCAAGCCAACCTTGCTGATAAACCATTGTGTATTCATTGTGTGTGTTGGCTTCCTGTTTCCTGCTTGCCGTGTGCTCTTCATTTGTCTCTGTTACCGACCTTGGCGTGTTCTCGACTATTCCTGTCTGCTCGTGACCCTGACCTTTTGGCGTGTCCCCGACTATCCCTGCTTGCCTGTGACCCTGAACCTTTGGCGTGTACTCTGTTGTTCCTGTCTGCTAGTCGCCCTGACCTCTGCCTTATCCCTTTACTATCCTCGTTGTTCTAGCCTGCTGATTCCTTCTCCTGTAGTCTACCGTGAGCGTGAGCTGTGAGACCCTAGGGGCCGCGACCTGGAGCCAGACTGCAGCGCAGTCCATTCTCACCACTAGAGGCTCTGGTGAACACCTGCTGGCTCTTATGCCCTGTACACACGAGCGGACTTTTCGACCGGACTGGTCCAACGGACCGAAACCGGCGGACAATCCGACCGTGTGTGGGCTTCATCGGACCTTCAGCGGACTGTTTCTGTCGAAAATCTGAAGGACTTTAGATTTGGAACATGTTTCAAATCTTTACGTCGGAACTCCGCCGGACCCAGTTCCTATCGAAAAATCCACTCGTCTGTATGCTAGTCCGACGAACGAAAACCGACGCTAGAGCAACTATTGGCTACTGGCTATGAACTTCCTTATTTTAGTCCGGTCGTACGTCATCACGTACGAATCCATCGGACTTTGGTGTGATCGTGTGTAGGCAAGTCTGTTTGTTCGAAAGTCCTTCGGAAGTCCGTCAAAAGTCCGTCGGAAAGACTGTCGGACCTTTGTTGTCGAAAAGTCCGCCCGTGTGTACAGGGCATTAGACTCCGCGCCCTGGGGAATCTATGCTCTAGCTCCCACTGGGATCTGTATTAGTGATCCAGTAGACCTGCTTCCTGAACCTCCCTGGGTACTGTCTGCAGCAGTCAGTCCTAGGGTCCACTATCTTAGCGGTGCACTTCCGACTCCTACGGAGTGCATCTGTGACCTGGTCTCAGGTGACCTGACAGTTTGATCAGCCATGGACCCGGCTGACGTGCCGCTTCCTGCAGATGATCCATTGCAGGGCTTAGTTCACAGACTTGAGACCCAGGAATCGCATCAGACCCAAGTGATGCGATTCCTTCAGGATTTGGCCTCCCGTTTTGAACAGGTTCAGGCCTCATTAGGATCCCCGGTTCAACAACCTCAACTGCTATCTGCTGCTGCACCTATCGCACCAGTCACAGCCACACATTCATTACAACTGCCAGTTCCGGGCCACTTCTGTGGGGACTCCAAGGCCTGCAGGGGGTCCCTTAGCCAGTGCACAATTCATTTTTGTCACGGAACGTCCCACACTCCGCTTGACTGCTTCCGTCAGTATACCACTTCCTCCCAGTCTGGATATAGATATCAGATATTCCAACCGCTCATAAGCACAAAACAAGGCGACACTTGCTTAGCTGCTAACATGGACTGTTTTTTATTAGAACCAAAATGACAAGTCTTTATATACCGTTAGAGGAGGTACCCCCCTCCTGCTCATATTACTCTAACAATACAACTGTAACCTAATTAACATGAGCTAGTTTACTAAATAATTTACCCAGACTAGGTGACTCAGAGATATGACCTTTAGGACACAGACTTGTGGTCACCGAGCTTCACACAGTAGTATAAACACAATAGCAGGAGCTAATTACAATTAACAATACAAACAACAATGAGTTGAATACTCTTAGACGCTGTGGTAAGCCAGACTAGACTCATTTACATTAAACACATTATAGCAGACATCAGACAGGTGAGTGGAGTTGATGATATTAGCATCTCCTCACAGTATGAGTCCCAACAGTATGACTCAGTCACTATTGCTAATATGGAAATACAGGGTCCCCAGAGTCTGTGTGTCCTGAGGACAAGGACCCGAAGCCAAAGTAACAACACCTCAAGGGTACCCCAAATGCCAGGGCCCATAATCTGTAGGCAAGAGGCTGACATTCAGTCCCCTCCAAAAGCCTCTGTCCCAGGTGAGTCTGTCACATTTCTCACCCCTCAAAAGTTGACTAACAAGGTCCCAGACCTCCACCTGGTCTGGACATGCATTAGTCAGGCAGAGTGAACTCACAAAGTCTGTCCGCATGATCTCCTTTCTTGGCTGCAAGGAATAGTTGACCTCAGTAGGTGTGGGGCAGAGGTCATTGACTCTCTGTCCGGCTGTCAGTGCTTCAGCTGGGTGGCGTTTACCATTCCATGGCTTGGCCTGTTGCTGGGCAGAGGGGCCCTCTGTCCCAGTTCCCTGAAGCTGAGAAGAAACTGTAGGTGCTAGGCAGAGGCCAGCAGCGCTCTGCCCTGTTGCCAGCGATTCAGCTGGGAGTAGCAGCTTCACTACATCAGCTTGTCGCCAGAGAGAGGGGTCGACTGCCCCGGCTCCCTGGATCTCCACAGTTGGTGGTGGTGCTGGGAAGGGGTTGGTAGCACTCTGCCCTGTTGCCAGCACTTCTGCTGTGGACTTCACATCCTCTGCTCCGTAGCTGCCATTGGGGAGGTGAGCCGACTGCTTCCTGTTCCATTCCCTCATCTGGTTGCTGGGACGACATGTCTGTGGTACTGTCTCCCAGGTGCACGGATCTTTGCTGGGGAGGAAAAACCGCTTCCTCCACCCTGGCCAACTGTTGGGGAGGGACAAAGAACACCTCCTCTCCCTTCTCCCCCTGTATCTGCTGCTGGGAAGTGATTGCCACCTTCTTACCCTGAGCCTCTGAAACTGCCACAGGTGTGGGGCAGAGGTCTTAGACCCTCTGATGACCAGCACTTCAGCTGGGGAAGTTCCTTGTAACTCCACAGATACTGCTGTTGGTGCTGGGCAGAGCACAGTGAAGTTTGGCCCTAATACCAGCTCTTCTGCTGGAGGCTCATCAGGTTTTTCTTCCTCAGCAGAAAAGTCTATCAAATCCCCTGTCTCTATAACTGGTGTCTGGGGATAGAGGTTCACCATCTCCCCTCCGTGGAACTCAAAAGATGCTATCGGTGCTGAGCAGTATACAGTGAAGTTTGGCCCTAATATCAGCTCTTCTGCTTGGGGCTCACTCGATTGTTCTTCATCAGCAGAAAAGTCTATCAAATCCCCTGTCAATGCAACTGGTGTCTGGGGATAGAGCTTCACCATCTCCTGTCCATGGAAGCCAGAAGATGCTATCAGTGCTGGGCAGAGGTTAGCAGAGCTCTGCCCTGTTGTCAGCACTTCAGCTTTGGGGATGGCAATCTCCAGATTTTCCACTGCTGATTCTCTAGCATGTTGCTGAACAGGCACATTCCTCTATCCAAGATCATCCCATGCAGAAACAGGATCATCAAGGTCAGTCAGCACTTGCTGCATTCGCCATAAGACCTCCGCCTCCATAGCTGCGGGGGCAGGTTGGCAAAGCACACTATTACTATGCCACATTGCTGACTCTTCAGCCAGGATTTCAGGGTTGTCAACTGGTATTTCCTGATAGTTCCAGGCAAAGGGAGCCCAGCCCTGGCACTGAGCAACGTCTAGCAGCCATTTGTAGGCGATCTCCAGCTCCCATTCCTGAACAGCCAGAAACTCTATATCTTCCAGTGCCCAATGCACTTCCGAGATGTTCAGTAGCCCTTCTCTGAAATCCATGATTTTGTCCAACCGCCACTCCAAATCACTCCCAAAGTTAGGGTCCCCTGTCAGCTTCACATATAACAGTCCCAAGCCGCCGTAGCTTTAAGCCTTCTGTTGGGCTGTCATCCGCTATCCAGGGACATGCTTGGGCTACATGCCACCGGAGGGCTCTGTAGCTCTCATCCAGCTTCATCTCTGCCCAGACCAGCCTGCTTAATTCAGCTGTCTGCTCCTTGTGCGGTTTTTCTCCCAAAAACCGCACCCGCAATCCGTACTGCGACCAATACCTTTCCTGGATGGAGGGGAGAACTTTTCCCTGGTGTCGCTGCTCACGGGCTAGCACTTTTTTCCAGAATTCGCAGCGAATAGAATCACACCATCCCAGCAGGACCTGCTCTGATACTGGTCCTCTGTGCTGTATCTGCATCTCTCACAACCTCCTACTGAATTCCTCCTCCATGGTGGCTGGTATCTGTACCTCTCCTCTCCTCTCCTGCTATCCGGACCTTGCATCCAGGTGGAAGTTTGAATGTCCCAGACTGCAGGAAGCATACCACTTCCTCCCAGTCTGGATATAGATATCAGATATTCCAACCGCTCATAAACACAAAACAAGGCAACACTTGCTTAGCTGCTAACATGGACTATTTTTTTTATTAGAACCAAAATTACAAGTCTTTATATACCGTTAGAGGAGGTTCCCCCCTCCTGCTCATATTACTCTAACAATACAACTGTAACCTAATTAACATGAGCTAGTTTACTAAATAATTTACCCAGACTAGGTGACTCAGAGATATGACCTTTAGGACACAGACTTGTGGTCACCGAGCCTCACACAGTAGTATAAACACAATAGCAGGAGCTAATTACAATTAACAATACAAACAACAATGAGTTGAATACTCTTATGCCCTGTACACACGGTCGGACATTGATCAGACATTCCGACAACAAAATCCATGGATTTTTTCCGACGGATGTTGGCTCGAACTTGTCTTGCATATACACGGTCACACAAAGTTCTGAACGTGGTGACGTAAAACACGTACATTGGGACCTTTAAATGGGGCAGTAGCCAATAGCTTTCGTTTCTTAATTTATTCTGAGCATGCATGGCACTTTGTGTGTCGGATTTGTGTACACACGATCGGAATTTCCGACAACGGATTTTGTTGTCGGAAAATTTTATAGCAAGCTCTCAAACTTTGTGTGTCGGAAATTCCTATGAAAAATGTGTGATGGAGCCCACACACGGGCAGAATTTCCGACAACAAGGTTCTATCACACATTTTCCATCGGAAAATCCTATCGTGTGTACAGGGCATAAGAAGCTGTGGTAAGCCAGACTAGACTCATTTACATTAAACACATTATAGCAGACATCAGACAGTTGAGTGGAGTTGATGATATTAGCATCTCCTCACAGTATGAGTTCCAACAGTATGACTCAGTCACTATTGCTAATATGGCAAATACAGGGTCCCCAGAGTCTGTGTGTCCTGGAGGACAAGGACCCGAAGCCAAAGTAACAACACCTCAAGGGTACCCCAAATGCCAGGGCCCATAATCTGTAGGCAAGAGGCTGACATTCAGTCCCCTCCAAAAGCCTCTGTCCCAGGTGAGTCTGTCACAATTTTGAACTCCAGCCCTAAAACTTCCTGTCCGATCGGGCGAAGGTAGCCTATATTATATCCCTCCTGTCCAGCGAGGCGTTAGCCTGGGCTGCTCCTCTGTGGGAACTGAATGATCCAGTGGTTTCTAGCCTGTCTGATTTCTTGAAACTTTTTCGGAATATCTTCGAGGAACCGGGTCGTGTCTCCTCAGCGGCCAGCGCTCTTTTATGTCTCCATCAAGAGTCCACTTCTGTGGGACAGTATGCTCTTCAGTTCCGTATCCTCACAGCTGAATTGAGCTGGAATAATGAGGCCATAGTTGCAACCTTTTTACATGGCCTCTCTGATAGAGTGAAGGATGAATTAGCAGGAAGATCCCTCCCTGCTGATCTGGACGGTGTCATCACCTTGTGTAACCAGATCGATATTCACTTTCAGGAGAGGGCCCTGGAAAAAAGATGCAAGCACTCCACGTTCTTTAGGCAGCCTGAGCTCCGAGGAGCACCCCCTGCCTGCTGAGGAACCTTTTGCCCCTTACAACGCCATTGGTGGTCTTGGCGATTGATGGCACTGTTCTCCCAGGGGGCCCTATCCACTTCCAGACCCTCCCTGTTAAGATGTCAGTAGGGACTCTCCACCAGGAGTAGATATCCTTCCTTGTCTTACCTAAGGCTTCATCTCCTATCATATTAGGTCTTTCTTGGTTACGGCTCCATTCTCCACACGTTGACTGGACTACTGGACAGATCCTGGCTTGGGGTTCCTCCTGTTCCTCTTCCTGCCTACTTAAGGTTACCCCAAAAGAGAAACTTCCCGTTGCCACCATTCCAGTATCTTCTGCTCTTCCCGCTATATATAGTGATTTCTGGGATGTGTCCTGCAATAGTCGGACTGATGCACTCTCTAGATCATGTGGCACTCTGGATGAGGAGCCCACCTATGAACCTGAGCCGATCATTCACTCCAGTTTGCATAACCATTTACCTTTGCCTGTCCCTAAATGCCCTTGGACGCACAGCCAGGCTAACTTGTCTGCAAGTTCCACAGTCGCTATGCCCTGTGCTGCGATTGAGATAGTCGCTACACCTGGCGATACTATTCAGTCGACCTCTGCACCAGTTAAGCCAGTCCAGCTCATGCCCAGTGAGCTTCCTGCTTCTTGTTCAGGATCTTCTGTAACCTGGCCTCACCCTAATGCTACTACGTCCGTTCAAACCTGTTTTTACGAGACTCAATCCATCCTTTGCATAGACTGCCTCATTCGACCAGGTGGGGTTTTCAATCTTTTTCTCAGGGCTCTCTGCATTCTGTTTGTGTTTTCAGCTATCCAGCTTGACTCTTGTAACACGTCACCTTCTAACCAACCTGACCTCAGGATCCACTGACCTCTGCCCAGTCTGATGGTCCTGTGCTGGATGTCCAGCTCATCTTTAAGGGTCTGGGGGACCCTGCTCAGACTCCTGATGGTCTTCTCATGTCCTTACCCATTCCTAAAAAACCTTTAGTCCTCTAAGTCCTCTCCCTACCTCGGTTCCGGTCTCTGAGTATAATCTAAAGTACAAGGTTAGTCAAGTTTTGGATTCCCAGCTCCGTAAAGGCATTCTACAGTACCTCGTACATTGGAAAGGGTTTGGTCCTGAGGAGATGTCTTGGATCACTGCATCTGAGAGTCTTTGCTCCTCATCTGTTGAGGAGGTTCCATCTGTAGTTTCCCTTTAAGCCTGGCGGGGGAAGGGGGAGGCCTCATAAGAGGGGTGTAAGGAGCCCCCGCTTGCTCTATTCCACTCTCCCGACACTCCTCTGCAGCTATAGAATCAGATTGCAGATCGCAACATCTGATTGTTCGGTCATCCAATGCTCCGGGATTAGAACTACAGCTATGTGCCGTTCTAACTCAGTTTTGTAGCTCAGAACAAACACCAGGCAGGCTGTATGTAAGTTCAAACAGGAATCTCTCTTTATTGACAGGAATACAGTCTCTTTTATACAATAAAA
Source organism: Aquarana catesbeiana (assembly GCF_042186555.1). Classification (NCBI taxonomy): domain Eukaryota; kingdom Metazoa; phylum Chordata; class Amphibia; order Anura; family Ranidae; genus Aquarana; species Aquarana catesbeiana. Next base: position 526,713,667 of record NC_133324.1, read on the forward strand.
GAGGAGGTGCAGACCTCCTGCTCATATTACTCTAACAATACAGCTGTAACCTAATTAACATGAGCTAATTAACTAATCCCTTTAGACAGCCTAGATGACTCAGACATGACCTTTAGGCCAGACTGGCCATCTTGTAGCTCAGAAAGCCCAATCAACATTATCACAATAGCAGAGTTAATTAATTGGGGACGGCAATCTTCAGATTTTCCACTGCCAATTCTCTGGCATGCTGCTGGACAGGCACATTCCTCCATCCAAGATCATCCCATGCAGAAACAGGTTCATCAAGGTCAGTCAGCACTTGCTACATCCGCCATAAGACCTCCGCCTCCATAGCTGCGGGGGCAGGTTGGCAAAGCACACTGTTACTCTGCCACATTGTCAACTCTTCAGCCAGGATTTCAGAGTTGTCAACTGGTATTTCCTGATAGTCCCAGGCAAAGGGAGCCCCACCCTGCTGCTGAGCGGAGTCTAAGAGCTGTCTGTAGGCCATCTCAAGCTCCCATTCCTGAACGGCAAGAAACTCCAAATCTTCCTGTGCCCAGTGCACTTCCGAGACATTCAGTCTTCGCTCTCTGTGCTCCATTATTTTCTCCAAACGCCACTCCCGATCACTCCCAAAGTCAGGGTCCCTGGACAGCCTCCAGTACAACAATCCCAGGCCATCGTAGTCAAAGCCTTCCGTGGGGCTGTCATCCGCTGTCCACGGGCACACTTGGGCTACATACCACTGGAGGGCTCTGTAGCTCTCATCCAACCGCATTTCTGCCCGGATCAGCCTGCTTAACTCAGCTGTCCACTCCTGGTTTGGCTGTTCCCCCAATAACAGCAATCGTACTTCATACTGCGACCAGTACCTTACATGGATGGAGGGGAGAACTTTTCCCTGGTTTTGCTGCTCACGGGCTAGCGCTTCCTTCCAGAGTTTGCAGCGGATAGAATCAAACCATCCTAGCAGGACCTGCTCTGATACTACTCCTCTGTGCTGTAGCTGCATCTCTCGCAACCTCCTTCTGAATTCCTCATCCATGGTGGCTGGTATCTGTACCTCTCCTCTCCTGCTATCTGGACCTTGGATCCAGGTGATGGTTTGGATGTGTTCACGGCAATGAAGCACGATCCCACCATTCCCTCCACGGCTCTCAAGTAAGTCTTTCAGCGTGGCTCCCCTGCAGGCTGGTTTGGAGTGTCCCAGTAACTGGAGAGCAAATCCCACGGCTGCCAACCAATGTAACGAGCCCCTTGCTCGCTCGATTCCACTCTCCCGACACTCCTCTTCGGCTATAGAATCAGATTGCAAATTGCAACATCTGATTGTTCGGTCATCCGATGCTCTGGGATTAGAACTACAGCTATGTGCCGTTCTAACCCAGTTGTGATAGCTCAGAACAAACACCAGGCAGGCTGTATGTAAGTTCAACCAGGAATCTCTCTTTATTGACAGGAATACAGTCTCTTTTATACAATAAAAGAGGAGGTGCTCATATTACTCTAACAATACAGCTGTAATCTAATTAACCTAATTAACATGAGCTAATTAACTAATCCGTTTAGACAGCCTAGATGACTCAGACATGACCTTTAGGCCAGACTTGCCATCTTGTAGCTCAGAAAGCCCAATCAACATTATCACAATAGCAGAGTTAATTAACACAAACAAAAATGGGGATCTAATGACTCTTAGATCCCATACTAGAGTCTTATTTACAATACACATTCTAGCAGGCAACAGACAGACAGGTGCTGGAATTTACATCAGCATCTCCTCACAGTATCTGTCCCAGCATTATGAATCAGCCACTATTTCTAATATGGCAAATCCAGGGTCCCCAGAGTCTGTGTGTCCTGGGGGACCAGGACCCGAATCCACAGTAGTACCACCTCAAGGGTCCCCAGGCATACAGCTCACAAAGAGCACCATTCCCCCAAATGCCAGGGCCCACGATCGATCGGCAAGAGGCTAGCATTCAGTCCCCTCCAAAAATCTCTCTCCCGGCTAGGTCTGTCACTGGGGATACTGTAATGGTTATGCAGTAATGTGTGTCTGTCAGCTCACCTTTCCTTCTGTATTCACCTTTAGAGGCCAGCCACCCTCATCTGACTGTTTAAATAATCTTCCCTCAGCATAGCTCCACCCCGGTCTCTAATTAGGAACACTGACAAACCTGATTTCTTTTTATGAAGAGGTAAGTAAAACCTTGGACAGAGGGGTGGCTGTGGACGTGGTATACTTGGATTTTGCAAAAGCTTTAGACACAGTTCCCCACATGCGGCTCATGTGTAAGGTAAAGTCTATAGGCCTTGAAATATCAGTTTGTAAATGGATAGAAAACTGGCTAAAAGACAGAATTCAGAGAGTAGTGGTTAATGATTCCTACTCTGAATGGTCTAAGGTTATCAGTGGTGTACCCCAAGGTTCAGTGCTGGGACCCTTACTTTTTAATATCTTTATAAATGTAAAAAATTGGGTCTGGGATCAAAAGTAACATTTCGGTCTTTGAAGATGACACCAAGCTATGCAGTGGAATAACGTCCTTACAGGATGTCTCCAATTTACAAGCCGACCTCAATGCACTGTCTAATTGGGCGACTATGTGGCAGATGAGGTTTAATGTTGAGAAATGTAAAGTTATGCACTGGGGGGCTAAGAATATGCATGCTTCATACATGCTAGGGGGAGTACAACTGGGGGAATCCGTGGTGGAGAAGGATCTGGGAGTTTTGGGTAAATAAGCTCAATAATAGTATGCAATGCCAAGCTGTGGTTTCCAAAGTGAGCGAAGTCCTTTCTTGTATTAAGAGAGGTATGGACTCCAGAGAGAGAGATTTAATTTTGCCCCTGTTCAAATCATTAGTAAGACCTCATCTGCAATATGCAGTTCAGTTTTGGGCACCAGTTCTCAAAAAGGATATCGGGGAACTGGAGAAAGTGCAGAGAAGGGCAAGCGGCAAGGAGGAGCTCAGCTATGAGGAAAGATTAGAGCAACTGAATTTATTCACTCCTGAGAAGAGGAGAATAAGGGGGGATATGATCAAAATGTTCAAATATATAAGGGGTCCATGTAGTGAACTTGGTGTTGAGTTATTCTCTTTACGGTCAACCCAGAGGACACGGGGGCACTCTTTACGTCTAGAGGAAAAGAGATTTCATCTCCAAATACGGAAAGGTTTCTTCACAGTAAGATCTGTGAAAATGTGGAATAGACTCCCGCCAGAGGTGGTTCTGGCCAACTCAGTAGATTGCTTTAAGAAAGGCCTAAATGTGCATAATATAACTGGGTACTAACATTTATAGGTAAAGTTGATGCAGGGAAAATCCGATTGCCTCTTGGGGGATAAGGAAGGAATTTTTTCCCCTACTGTAGCAAATTGTAGCATGCTCTGCGGGGTTTTTTGCCTTCCTCTGGATCAACTGTAGGTATAAAATTGGGTATATTTGATTGGAGGTTGAACTGGATGGACTTGTGTCTTTTTTCAACCTGACTAACTATGTAACTATATTAACCTGGGCATTGCAAGCCAACTTTGCTGATCAACCATTGTGTATTCATTGTGTGTTTGGCTTCCTGTTTCCTGCTTGCCATGTGCTCTTCGTTTGTCTCCGTTACCGACCTTGGCGTGTTCTTGACTATTCCAGTCTGCTCGTGACCCTGACCTTTTGGCGTATCCCCGACTATCCCTGCTTGCCTGTGACCCTGAACCTTTGGCGTGTACTCTGTTGTTTCTGCTAGTCGCCCTGACCTCTGCCTTATCCCTTTAATATCCTTGTTGTTCTTCTAGCCTGCTGCTTCCTTCTCCTGTAGTCTACCGTAAGCGTGAGCTTTGAGACCCTAGGGGCCCACGACCTGGAGCCAGACTGCAGCGCAGCGCAGTCCATCCTCACCACTAGAGGCTCTGGTGAACACCTGCTGGCTCTTAGACTCCGCACCCTGGGGAATCTATGCTCTAGCTCCCACTGGGTTCTGTGTTAGTGATCTAGTAGACCTGCTTCCTGAACCTCCCTGGGTACTATCTGCAGCAGTTAGTCCTAGGGTCCACTATCTTAGCGGTGCACTTCCGACTCCTACGGAGTGCATCTGTCACCTGGTCTCAGGTGACCTGACAGTTGGAATTTTTGATAGGTTGGAGCTTTTGACAGAACCCCCCCCCCCAATGATGCAGAAATGGCACATGTGCACTGTGATACTAATTGACATTGCAAACGCTAGGATTTATATAGATCCCTTGCCATATGAGGGGAATCAGGAGCCACTAGGGACGACAGGCTGGTACTGTGATTCTCCTGGCCATCCATCCCACAGCGTACTTTCTGGTGCTTGCTGACAAGACATTTATGGCTTAATCTGTGACACCACTTTTCCATGGGTAAGTGCCTCAAGTGAATAATGACCAAAATGTATCCCCTTTTTGGGGTTATTGCATTACTGTGTGTCAAAGCTGTTTTAGGATTGTGTGTGGTTTCCTCTTTTTCTCACTGATGCTAGTTACTGACAGTGCTTTTGACATTATTGGATATTTTTTTCTGAGTTGGGGAGTAGGGGTGCAGTTTGTAACTTTAGAGGACCCCACATTGTAATATCCTTTGGCTTGATCACACATGTTCTTTCTTGGCACTTTGGGGCTTGTATATGGATAGTTTTACTACCTATGTGATATATCATTCCATATACTCTACTTGGAATGTATATTTTGAGACTTAATTTATACATTTTTCTTCTGTATAAAATTCTAAGGTATGTGGCAATAGATCACTAGACCACTATACTGAGTGATAAAATGTGATCTTGACTGGCGTGTATATTGTTCATTCTAGTGTATGACTATGCTTTAAACTTCCTGAAGAATCGGGCTATGCCCGTGAAATACAACCTGCGTTGGAGCAACAGCAAGTCTTATATACACGCCCCGACTGACGTGGAGCTGGTGTTTACCAACACTAAGAAGAACCAATCTATGTTAATTTTTTGATGTAATGTCTGTGGTATATGTGTACATTTCTATGTTTTTTCATAATTTTTAATATGTATAATAAATAATTTGATATTTTATCTTTTGGTACCACTATAGTCCTTTTAGTTTATTAAATCATTTGTGTATGATGGGAGGGGGGGTAGTGGAGTGCAGTGTGATGGGAGGGGGGACAGTGGAGGGCAGTATGATGGGAGGGGTGGTATGGGAGGGGGGGTAGTGGAGGGAAGTATGATGGGAGGGGGGGTAGTGGAGGGCAGTATGATGGGATGGGGGGTAGTGGAGGGCAGTATGATGGGAGGGGGGGTAGTGGAGGGCAGTATGGGGGGAGTGTACAGCATGACTGAAGGGGGCAGTGTATGGGAGGGAGCAGAGTGACCATGAACATTCTCAGGGCAGGGAGCATTTTTCCTACCTTTCTTCCAGCGGCAAGACCCGGAGTCGGAGGGCAGTGTCGGGGCGTAGCTTAGGCGCGAGGAGGAGGAAGTTAAATCCCCCTCCGGCTCGCTCTGAATTCTGGGGCCCCGCTCTCCTCGTCATGACGTCACTGGTTGCTAGACGCCATGCGGGCAGCATCTAGCAACCAATTGTTTGGGCAGTGAGCCAGGCAGTGCCTGGGGGTGAATAATAAAGCAGGTCTCAGCCAGCAGTACACCAGTGAGGGACAGTGGTGATGCAGCAGCATTTTTTGGGGGTCATCAGAACGGCCGAGGGGGCAATTCCGGGATATTGTATTGTCCCGGAATGAAGGTGCCCGGGACCCGGGACAGACCTCCCAAGGCGGGACTTTCACAGGAATCGGAACGGTTGGGAGGTATGAGAGAGGTAGAGTGGCTGACAGAGGAGGGGGGCTGACAGACGATGGGGGGGTCTGACAGAGGGGGGAGAGGGCTGAATGACAGGAAGGGGGCTGACAGAGGAGGGGAGCTGACTGTATTAAAGAGGCCGCCGAGTAAACAGGAGATTTTCCTGTATGTAATCTGTCGGCGCTCGTCCCGCGCCCCCCCCCCCCCCCCTGTCCCCTCTGAGGCTGCAGATGGGCATTGATCAGGCTGTACTGATGGCAATGGTAAGGCTGCATTCATGGCACATGTGAGGCTGCATTCATGGCACATGTGAGGCTGAATTCATGACAATCGTGAGGCTGCATTCATGGCACATGCAAGGCTGCATTCATTGCAATGGTAAGACTGCATTCATGGCAATAGTAAGGCTGCATTTATGGCAATGGTAAGGCTGCACTCATTGGCAATGGTGAGGCTGCATTGAAGCAATGGATGGCATTGATGGCAATGGAGAGGCTGCATTCATGCCAATGGAGAGGCTGCATTCATAGCAATGGTGAGGCTGCAGATGGGCACTGACCCTTTTTTGCTTCACAGTTCTTTATTTAAAATCATTTTTTTCCTGAAACTTCCCTCTTAATGTGAAGGTGCATTTTATACGCCGATAACTACGATATATCCAAATAACATGCCCAAGCTCATCCTTAGTCCTGAGCGGTGCTCGGGACTTCCTTGGGGGCCACAAAAGATAGATATAGATATAGATATAGATAGATCTATATATCTATATCTATATCTATATCTATAGATATATATCTCCAAATAACATGCCCAAGCTCATATCTTCACCACACACAGCCACAAAGGCAAGAGAATCCTTGTTGGGCAGTGTATTAGTGCTCGGACGAACACACTTAGACCAAATTTTAACGGTTCAAAGAATGTCAGGCAAAATGGTCGGCCCTCACGCATGTTCACTTCATCAAATCTGGCCCTCTTTGAAAAACCCCTGACATAGAACATTCTCCTCACCGCCATTGACGTCTCCCCCTTTCACGCTGTGCTTCATGAGCGGTTCAAGCCACGTTTTCAGATTACTCTACTGCAGAGTAGTCTTCCCGGTCATGATTGCAGACTGATAAAGGTGAGAGCCAGCGGTGTGGGGGATGGTCTACGTGGACCGCTTTACCCCGGATGCCTGCATACTTAGATGTGCCTCTTAATCATCAACCATGTAAGTTGCTAAATGTTGGACCTTCATTAAATATAACCATATTGCTACATTTAGAGGTGCCTCTCTTCTCTTTTATTCTCTCTAGCTCCTGCTGGATTTTGCTTCTAACCCCCTTTGTGGAGGCTTCCATTTGTGGATGGACATTTTATGGTTACACAAGCTATCACATTGCTATAATCTTTTTAGATCGACTATAAACTGAAGGACTTATGAATAAATGGTTGTGGAACTAATCATTTGAGTTTCCATTATTTCTTATGGGGAAATTCGCTTTGATAGACAAGTGCTTTGGATTACAAGCATGCTTTCGGAACGATTTATGCTCGCAATCCAAGTTTTACTGTATATGCACTTTTGTTGTGTACCTATGGTTCTTTTTAAATTGCACACCGGTCCTTTCTTCTTGTATGTCAGTTTTTAAATTGTATTAATAAATTTGTAATATTCTTTTTTTCATATATTTTTGTCTATATATGACTTTACTTTTCTACTCTGGGCCGTTATAATCCCATTGCATTGGGGGACCCTTCCTACATGTCACCAATAAGAGAACGCATTTTATTATTTTTTAATGAATACAAGACGTTTTTTATTTGGACACAGTGGGGCAGTGATGTCATAATTTCCTCAGCAAACTCCTTATATTTATTGATATGCCAGATAATCCATACCTAAATCTTCAGCTTTACTACTTCTACAATAATAAAATACAATCCTAGAGACCATTCACTGGCCATCCTGTCTCTCCCTTTTTGATATGCAATCTTAAAGTGTTCTTTAGCTTTTGTCTTAGGAATGTTACTGTTCGCCAAGAGCTTATATTAGAATTATAATGGCATTTTAGATTTTTTCAGGTTATGAGGTCAACTGGTTAAAACATTATATGGCTTGAATGGCTCATGATCTTCATCATTCAATAAACTTGATTGTAACAAACAAACAAAACAAAAAAAAGATTAAATGGTGATTATGATACCCCTTTTCAAAATATCTCATCGATTCTACACTGGAAGCTATCTCATCTGGTCATCCTGCTCAAAAATTGTGAAGAGGAGAGAGGAAAATCTACAGGAGATACAGGCACGTTGAGCATAGACATTGCATCCTGTAACTCCTAGCAGCTATCTGAGGTATACAAACTGACCCTGTTGACATTAATCAGTTTTTTTTTTTTAACAGAAGGAATGTTTATTGAAATAAAACATCATTGTACATGTGAAGAACAGGTATCACAAGAGCAAAATGTAATGTACAACCAGTATATTACCCAAATAAGATTAAGGCTTATATAAAGAATTCACTTGTGAAAAGGATGAAAGCATAGTAGATTTCTGGGTGTAGCACACATATAATAAGAACATACATTCATTGAGCCTTTTCAAGGACCTGAAAGAAGATAAATCAGTGTCATGTCAGATCAAGAACAGGAGGGGGAGTGGTATAGGAAAAAAAAAAAGCGGAATGGGGGAGGACAAGAGTCATATGAGATTACACTGTAATGTCTGGCTTCCACCCAGGCAGACCAGATTTTATGGAACTTTTTTTGCCAGTTACGGCCACATTAATCTGTTTTGGTGCTTGGTACGATCAGATTGCAACAACAAAGAAGAGGGGACGAGCAAGATAATTTGAGATTTCTCAGCTAACTAATACATAAAAAAAGAACAGGCTACATTTTCAAACATCTACATGGACACAGAGACACATACACAATGTAAAATAGTTTGGGGTAACATACACTTTAATATTGGTAGCTGTCATTGAGTGCACCGTATTAGAAAGTGATATATTTGTTTAGCTCCAGATGTGATTTACCAAAGTAAGATATACAGTGGGGACAGAAAGTATTCAGACCCCCTTACATTTTTCACTCTTTGTTATATTGCAGCCATTTGCTAAAATCATTTAAGTTCATTTTTTCCCTCATTAATGTACACACAGCACCCCATATTGACAGAAAAACACAGAATTGTTGACATTTTTGCAGATTTATTAAAAAAGAAAAACTGAAATATCACATGGTCCTAAGTATTCAGACCCTTTGCTGTGACACTCATATTTAACTCAGGTGCTGTCCATTTCTTCTATCATCCTTGAGGTGGTTCTACACCTTCATTTGAGTCCAGCTGTGTTTGATTATACTGATTGGACTTGATTAGGAAAGCCACACACCTGTGTATATAAGACCTTACAGCTCACAGTGCATGTCAGAGCAAATGAGAATCATGAGGTCAAAAGGAACTGCCTGAAGAGCTCAGAGACAGAATTGTGGCAAGGCACAGATCTGGCCAAGGTTACGAAAAAATTTCTGCTACACTTAAGGTTCCTAAGAGCACAGTGGCCTCCATAATCCTTAAATGGAAGATGTTTGGGACGACCAGAACCCTTCCTAGAGCTGGCAGTCCGGCCAAACTGAGCTCTCGGGGGAGAAGAGCCTTGGTGAGAGAGGTAAAGAAGAACCCAAAGATCACTGAGGCTGAGCTCCAGAGATGCAGTCAGGAGATGGGAGAAAGTTGTAAAAAAAAGTCACCCATCACTGCAGCTATCCACCAGTCGGGTCTTTTTGGCAGAGTGGCCCAACGGAAGCTTCTTCTGAGTGCAAGACACATGAAATCCCGCATGGAGTTTGCTAAAACTTAGCCTTAATTCTAAGCGGTATGTGTGGAGAAAACCAGGCACTGCTCATCACCTGTCCAATACAGTCCCAACAGTGAAGCATGGTGGTGGCAGCATCATGCTGTGGGGGTGTTTTTCAGCTGCAGGGACAGGATGACTGGTTGCAATCGAGGAAAGATGAATGCGGCCAAGTACAGGGATATCCTGGACTAAAACCTTCTCCAGAGTGCTCAGGACCTCAGACTGGGCCGAAGGTTTACCTTCCAAGAAGACAATGACCCTAAGCACACAGCTAAAATAACGAAGGAGTGGCTTCACAACAACTCAGTGACTGTTCTTGAATGGCCCAGCCAGAGCCCTGACTTAAAGTGGATATTATAAATTTTTTTTTTTTTTTTTTTTTATGTCCTAATGTAGAGTTTACGATTTCCTATCATTTGAGCCCAGTGTTGCCACAAAGAGTTAATCCAGCTCTGAGCAATCCTCTTTTATTGTTCAGTGAGATAAAACTTGACAAACAGAGAAAAACTTTGTCAAATCCTCCCCCTTGCTGTGAGTGAAGGGTGATTTACATATTTCGTGCACTAGCCTAAGACATGCGTTATTTTTTAATTCCCACCCCCACTCCTTTCTTCAGAAGCTCTGAACGAATTGGCTGTTCCACACCTCAGCATGATTTGGCATGCTGAAGTCATGTGGTTACTTAGCTGTCTTTTCACTGGATGTTAGAGATCATAGCAGAAGTTCAGTGTAAGAAATACACAGGAGAAAATTCATATTGACAAGGGGACTGTAGAGGTGGGCGGGGAGTCTGCTGACATCACAACTCCACCCACCGAGCTCCAGACAACAGACCCACTCACAGAATCTGCAGTTTTTCGGGTCTCATAACAGACAGAGGGGAGACATTTGACAGGTAAAGATACATGCAGGAGGCATGTATATCCTTATAGATAACCCCTATGGCAGTAGTTTAGAAAGGATGACATTGGGTTTACATTCACTTTAAACCCAATTGAGCATCTCTGGAGAGACTTAAAAATGGCTGTCCACCAATGTTTACCATCCAACCTGACAGAACTGGAGGGGATCTGCAAGGAGGAATGGCAGAGGATCCCCAAATCCAGGTGTGAAAAACTTGTTGCATCTTACCCCAAAAGACTCATGGCTGTATTAGATCAAAAGGGTGCTTCTACTAAATACTGAGCAAAGGGTCTGAATACTTAGGACCATGTGATATTTCAGTTTTTCTTTTTTAATAAATCTGCAAAAATGTCAACAATTCTGTGTTTTTCTGTCAATATGGGGTGCTGTGTGTACATTAATGAGGAAAAAATGAACTTAAATGATTTTAGCAAATGGCTGCAATATAACAAAGAGTGAAAAATTTAAGGGGGTCTGAATACTTTCCGTCCCTACCGTATAACACACTCGTACTATATTAATCACTGACAAAACATCCCAAATTCTTCATATTTCTTCAACGCAAACTTGAAAAAGGCAGAATCCACAGTAATGTGTGACAATGGAACACAACTAAAACAAAGCTGAAATGGAGGTTGGGTGCTCTATCATATTGCCCTGTATTACCAAAGTGACCATGTCTTTTTAATGTAGTCACTTCTGTAACATCTAGCAAGTTCAGGCTGATCTTTCTGAAAAAAGTATGTAATGTTCCTTAATTAATCTAGTGAATTGTTTTCCTGGCCTAAAAAAATATGAATGTAAGCAGTAATACTAAACCCGTGTGTAATAGGTTGATCTTGCTGAAGTTGAATGGATTGTTAAAGTTACAAATCTTTTGATGGGTTAGACCCCATACACACTATTAGATTTTCTGCAGATTTTTGTCTTCAGATTTACTAAAACCATATGATATGAGGTCAAACCTTAAAGTGGTTGTAAACCCAGGCAGAAAAAACAAAAATCTGCAAGACAAAGGCATAATGAGCTAGTACGCATAGCATACTAGCTCATTGTGATATACTTACCTTAGATCAAAGCCCCCGCAGCGGTCCCTGCACACCAGTTTGGCCGGCGACATGTCTCCCGGAGTTACTTCCGGGTATCGCGGGCTCCGGCGCTGTGATTGGCCGCAGCCGCAATGATGTCACTGCCGTGCATGTGCGCGGGAGCCGCCGGTAACGGCACACCAGCTGAAGAAACCGCACGTACGAGCCGTCTCTTCAGTGCACATGTGCCGATGATGTTGACACATGCGCATACAGTGAAGGGAAATTGTTTAAGAAAGCCTTGCATTGCATTTGTTGACTGAAAATCTAGACTGCACTATTTTCTGCTGGGAGATAAGGGGGGTTGTGTGTTCCTTTTTCAAAATGGGATTTTCATAGCATACCAGTAAATTACTTGGGTAATTAGGTGAATTAAGTAAACAATTTGCCACCTGCTTGTTGCATATTTTAAATATTAAGCATTTATATGCATTATTTTAAAACCTGAAATTAAAAATATTTCCAAAAACAATGGGGAGAGATTTACTAAAACTGTTGCACACAGAATCGGGTGCAGCTGTGCAAAGCAACCAATCAGCTTTTAGGTCTTAGCCCCCGTTCACACCAGTGCGACTTGTCATGCGATTTGAAAATTCCAAATCGCATGACAAGTCACACCCTATTGTCGGCAATAGAACCGTTCAAATCGGTAAGACTCTGACTTTGCAGTGCCGCACCGATTTGAAAAAAAGAAAAGGTTCCTGCACTATTTTTTGCGATTTAAGGTGCAACATTTAAGACTAAGCCTAACCATCAACTGTGTTTACTCTTTTTAAATCATAACAACACGAAATCACTGAAATCACCCTGATCAAAAGTTTACATACCCTGGAATGTTTGGCCTTGGCACAGACACAGAAGGTGGCACACACAGGTTAAAATTGCAATTAAAGGTTAATTTTCCACTTTTGTGACTTTTTAAATCACAATTAGTGTCTGTGTATAAATAGTCAATGAGTTTGTTAGCTCTCACATGGATGCACTAAGCAGGGTAGATACTGAGCCATGAGGAGGTAGAAAAGAACAGTCAACAAGGTAATAAAACTTTACAAAGATGGGAAAGAATATAAAAAGATATCCAAAGCCATGTATATGTCTGTCAGTACTGTTCAATCACTTAATAAGAAGTGGAAAATTTGGAGATCTCTTGATACCAAGCCAAGGTCAGGTAGATCAAGAAAGATTTCAGCCACAACTGCCACAGGAACTGTTCAGGATACAAAGAAAAACCCACAGGTAAGCTTAGGAGAAATACAGGCTGCTCTGGAAAAATATGATGTGGTTGTATCTAAGGAGCACAATATCTTGATACTTGAACAAAAAAGAGCTGCATGGTCAAGTTGCCAGAAGCTTTTACTGCACAAGTTCCACAAAAAAGCCTGCTTACAATATGCCCAATAACACCTTGACATGCCTCATTGGGCTTTTTTGTGGCATTGGCGCAGTAAAAAGGATTCCTTCTGGCAGCTCAACCATGCAGCTCTTTTTTGTTCAAGTATTGTTGATATGTGCGCCTTAAAAACAACCACACTGTCTTTTTGGAGAGCAGCCTGTATTTCTTTTGCGGTTACCTGTGGGTTTTTCTTTGTATCCTGAGCAATTCTTCCACCAGTTATGGCGGCAATCTTTCTTGGTCTACCTGACCTTATCTTGGTATCAAAAGAGCCCCTAATTTTCCAGTTCTTAATAAGTGATTAAACAGTACTGACTGGCATATTCAAAGCTTTGGATATCTTTTTATATCCTTTCCCATCTTTGTAAAGTTTCATTACCTTGTTACGCAGGTCTTTTGACTGTTCTTTTATACCTCCTCATGGCTCAGTGTCTAGCCTGCTTAGTGCATCCATGTGAGAGCTAACAAACTCATGTACTATTTATACGCAGACAATAATTGTGATTTAAAAAGCCACAAATTTGGGAAATTAACATTTGCTTGCCATTTTAACCTGTGGGTGCCGCCTTTTGTGTCTGTACCAAGGCCAAACATTCCAGGGTATGTAAACTTTTGAACAGGGTCATTTGGGTAGTTTCTGTTGTCATTATGATTTAAAAAGAGTAAACACATTTGATTGATAATAAATGGCTTCAGCCAAACACTAACCATGAGTGAAAGAAGTGCTTTTGTGTTATCATTCATATTCTCTGAAAAATGGCCAAGAAATCATAAATTCTGCCAGGGTGTGTAAACTTATGAGCACAACTGTACTTAGAGGTTTACTTGTCTCTACTGGCCACTGATCATTTTCAGTGAAAGGTGTTGGTCTGGTGGTTTTAAAAATCTGCTCCACAATTGTTCACAGGTATTTTGTGAAATATTTTATTTATATATTGAATATATAGTGAATGAACAGAACTATAAGAAACAGTAGGACCAGGAAATAACATTGCAGTAGGATATAAACCATGATAGTTTTTTGTTCCTACTGCACACACCTTCCTTTTCTCAAATTCCTTGATTTCTGCTTTCTAGCTGAATGTGAAGTCTAGTGCACAAACAAAATGCAGCATTCCATTTGTGAAAGTCAGACCATTTTAATATGTAGAGCTTTATATCATGAACCTATTCTCTAAAATATTTACACATCATTTGGTCTAAAATATTTTTTTGCACAAAAAAGTTAAACGTCCACCTGGCTAAATCTGTGTGCTTTTTTTGGACTTATAGATATAAGTTAGGAATAATTACTCACGCATAAGGTTTACTGCATTTTTTTCTGTTTCTATTAATCATTGAATCCATTATGTTTTTCTGTTTAAAGAAGAGAGCAACTTTTTCCATAAAAATATTGCTTGAGTATTTAAATAAAGGGAAAATATAGTTCCTTAAAGGGAACTTGTAAGTTAATACACAAAGGGGTCAATTTACTAAAACTGGAGACTGCAAAATCTGGTGCAGCTCTGCATAGAAACCAATCAGCTTCCAGCTTTTATTGTCAAAGCTTAGCTGAACAAGTTGAAGTTAGAAGCTGATTGGCTACCATGCACAGCTGCATCAGATTCTGAGTGCTCCAGTTTTAGTAAATCAACTCCAATAGCTATTGGTAAACATTTTTTTTGGAAGTGCCTGTTCCATAACTATCACATTAATATGCATTTTTACTACTTAGCGAATCTATTGTACACCATATGTAGAATCATGATATCTACATATAGTGGGGAAAATATTTAATTTGATCCCCTGCAGATTTTGTAAGTTTGGCCACTTACACAAGAAATGAAGGGTCTATAATTTTTACCATAGGTGTATATTAGATGATATACAGATATCAACCAAAAATCCAGAAAAAACACATAATACAAATGTTATAAATTGAGTTGCAGTTCAGTGAGTGAAATAAGTATTTGATCCCCAAGCGAAACATGACTTAGTACTTTATGGAGTAACCCTTGTTGGCAAGCACAGAGGTAAGTAGTTTTTTGTAGTTGGTTACCAGGTTTGCACACATCTCAGGACAAATTTTGGTCCACTCTTCTTTACAGATCTTCTCCAAATCCTTAAGGTTTCTTGGCTGTCGCTTGGCAACTCAAAGTTTCAGCTCCCTCCATATACATTTTCTATAAGATTAAGGTCTTGACACTGGCTAGGCCACTCCATGACCTTAATGTGCTTCTTCTTGAGCCACTCCTTTGTTGCACTGGCAGTATGTTTTGGGTCATGGTCATGCTGGAAGACCCATCCACGACCCATCTTCAGTGTTCTGGCTGAGGAAAGAAGGTTCTCATCTAAGATTGTACAATTCATGGCCCCGTCCATTGGCCCCTCAATGCGGCAAAGTCGGCCTGTACCTTTTAGCAGAGAAACAGCCCCAAAGCATAATGTTTCCACCTCTGTGCTTGACTGTAGGGATGTGTTCTTAGGGTCATAGTCAGCATTTTTCTTCCTCCAAACATGGCCAGTCGAGCCAAAGAGCTAAATTTTGGTCTCATCTTACCACAGCACTTTCTCTCAATCCTCTGAATTATTTAGATGTTCATTGGCAAACTTAAGATGGACCTGTTCATGAGGAGGGGGACCTTGTGGGCGCTGCAGGATTTCAGTGTATTGTGTTACCAATGGTTTGTTTGGTGACTGTGGTCCCAACTGCCTTAAGATCATTCACAAGCTTCTCCCGTGTAGTTCTGGGCCAATCCCTCACTCTTCTCATGATCATCCTTACCCCATGAGGATAAATGTTGCATGGAGCTTCAGACCGAGGGCGATTGATGGTTATTTTGTATTTCTTCCATTTGCGAATAATTGCTCCAACAGCTGCCTCCTTCTCACCAAGCTTCTTGCTGATGGTCTTGTAGCCCATTCCAGCCTTGTGCAGGTCTACAATCTTGTCCCTGATGTTCGTTAACAGCTCTTTGGTCTTGGCCATGATGGTGAGGTTTCAATGGAAGAAGGATTCTGTGGACAGGTGTCTTTTATACACATAAGGAGTTGTCGTTAGGAGAACCTTCTTAAATAGACAGGACTAATCTGTGTACCACACGAGCACATACTGTAGCCAGTCTGTGGAAGCCAGAATTATTGTTGGTTGGTAGGGGATCAAATACTTATTTTACTCACTGGACTGCAACTTAATTTATAACATTTCTATTGTGTTTTTTTTTTTGGATTTTTGGTTGATATTCTGTCTTTATCATTTAAAATACACCCATTATAACAATTATAGACATTTCATTTCCTTGTAAGTAAGCAAACGTACAAAATCTGCAGGGGATCAAATAATTATTTTCCCCACTGTATGTAACTTGGTTGCTTTGGGTCAGTGACTCAGCCAGTAGTAGGAAGTACACATTTACTTTTCAAAACCAATGGCAACTTTTGCATTTCTATCATTTCAGATTGCTTTTTGAAAAAATATTGACTAAAATGTCTTCTTGCTATGGCTTTTTGTTCTTTTCCAATGCTTAACACGCCTTAAACTAAAGGTAAGCCATGCCCTAAACACAAGACTGGGTCAAATGCTTTCATTGCTTTTTTTGACCTTATCACAGTCATTGGCTACCCCTTCTTGCTTAGAAGGTTCTTTCCAAGACATGATAATCTGTTGGGCTACAGAATCACCCACAGACCCACTTAATATCTTGGCAGTGCTCTCATCAAACTGCAAATTTTTTTCTTGAGTTGACATTCTTGTATAATTTGTTCCTTTTGGATCCTTTTCAATAAACTGCTGTATCCTATTGGGCAAATCCACATCCAGTGATTTTCTCCGCGACTGTACTTCTTTATTATGTGTTTGGCTATCTGGATCACCCCAGTGTGCCATGTCTTCACTCTCAGATGGAAAATGAAATACTCTTGAGTAGGCAGGGTTATGCAAGGACCTGGAGAAGACTGAAGAAAAGTAACAATATATTGAGATAGAATAGTTTTTTTCCCCCTCAAATCACATGTCCATTTATACCAGATTATGTATATAACACAGGTGCAGTATATATTAAATTTAAGGTGAAATTGCAGTTTTTGTTAAGATAAAGAGAGACCCGGAGTAAAACAAGAGAAACAATAGATGGAGGGCTGGTATGACAAGGGTTAAAGGGGCTTAGGTATAGGAGGGGTAATGAAAGTTTGTCAGAGTTAAATAATTAAGGAAAGTTTATCTGATTGGGGCAAGGTTAGGATAGGTGGAGTTTGGGGGGGTGTTTGTTAGCTGGGTGGGGGTGGTCTTCAGTTGGAGGTTAGCCAGCAGGGAACAACTTCAGGAACTTGACCTAAGTTTCAACTTTGCCAATCTGCGGCATCTGCTCGGATATGGGGGATTTGGAGACTCTTCTGTCGCAGCTGCGGGCTGCAGCTGATGTGCATGGCACAGACTGACCACAACCCCCAAGTTAGTGGGTTGTTTTTGGAAGAGCGGCAGGGGGGTCCTGTCCCTGCACCCCCTGCTCATTCACATGCTCGGAGGTCAAGGCCTCCAGAGCGCCTTAGCCCCGATGTGTCTCCCAGGGTCCAGCGTCGCCTTAGGAGCCCCTCTAAGAGCACCTCGAGGGACCCTCCAGCCCCCACACTAAAGCGCTGTTCTGCTAAGGCAGTGGTGCGGCCCAAGAGGAATCCTCTCCCACAGCATGACCCACAGGATGGTGCTTCAATGTCCTCTTTTACAGCCAATCCCCCAGCTGTGGACCGGGACCTGCTTACAGCGCCCACAGGTAGCTTCTCAGGTACCTAAGCGGCTTCGCGAGGGAGCGCAAGAGCTGCGGGAACCGGCCTGACACCAGGGGCAGCTGGTGTCCTGGCCCCTACCGTGGATCTGGAGCGGCGGATATCCGGGAGCAGCGTGTTAGCTTCAGTGGCTGGTGTGCGGAAGAGCTGCACAGTGGGTGGACTGAAGGGTGTGGCTTCTACTACCCGCCCTGGCGGGGAAAGTGTCCGGCATGTCAGTGGTGGTGGGTGGCCTCAGCCTTCATCCAACATGGCGACGAATTAAGTCACAAGCTGCCACTATGGCGCCCAGAGAGCTCTGAGGACAGCGGGCCAGGGCATGGCAGCAGACCAAGAAGAAGCTCCTCTGTCAGAGGGGGAGTTAGAAGATGACTGAGGATGAATCGGCAGAGGAGCACGCTACTGGGGAGGTCTTTGCTGCCGCTGGTGGACCTGCAAATCTGCGGCGGCCTTCGGGCCTGTCCTCTTTCTCAGTTGTGTGGCTGATATGGGAGGCTCTGGTTTAAGGGGGGTTTCGCCGGGTAGCAGCTTTGCTGCAGTGGGAGCTGGGAGTTCTGGTAGTCTGGATGTCGAGGCTTCAGTAGGGGAGACAGCTTTGGGCCAGCTGTTGTCTGGGCTGTGGGATATTTTGGGCTGCCTGGAATCTTCTTCTGGGCGAGGGTTGCCTACGGCAGCTTGGATGCTACCAGTTTTGCTGGTCGATTCACGGAGTAGGGTTATGGGGGCCCTGGTGGTTGGCGGTGTCGCTTTACAAGCATTGTACAGGCCATTACAGGCCCCGCCACTGGTGACTCAGGTGGTATTACCCTCCTCGGGGTCAGGTTCTAGCGGTGCGCCCTTTCCGGGGGACATTGGTGATGTGGACGTGGAAAAGGTAAGGCAGCTGATAAGGAAGGGGACTGTATCTGATTGGTGTGAGGTATATGTTTGTTTTGAGGGACAACTTGGTGCACACCTCAAGCCGGAAGTGAAGGTGAAACCTTGGAAGAGCGATTATGTGGAGATTTTTTTCCTTGCTTCCCTTGGAGAAATTTTACTTGGATCGAGTCAAGTCTGATGACAGAAAAAAGAGAAGGAGGAAAAGCGGCGGTGTAGGCTGATTCCTCTGTTTACTAATTGCCTGCAGGCTTTTGCGATCTTAGCCAGTGGGATTTGTGAGCAGGTGCTGGAGAATTGTCCTGTGTTATTCTGCTACCTGGATGCTCTAGGGGAAGCATATGGAGTCTACGGGCGACTAGAGTGGTTACGGTATGATGAGCAATTCCGACAGCGCAAGCCGCTACAGCCATCCTTATGCTGGGATCACAAAGACATTAGTCTTTGGATGTGGCTCATGACCTCAGCGCGAACTGGGAATTCATTTTTTTAGTCAGGGGCCGGCGGATCTTCTTCCTCTGGACAGTCGGCCAACAAGAAAAAGAGGTATTGGTTGTATAATGAGGGGAACGGTTTGTCGATGTAAGCATGAGTGCTTTGGCTGTGGGGGCTCCCACTCTCTTAGCAGATGTGCAAACAAAGGAAAAGGACAGTCTGGGGATTCTGAGGGTACAAGGGAGGACTCCGGTGTGTATAGCAAGGATACGTCCTTTTCTAAGTAGGTATCCAAATCATAGAGCGGACCTGCTGGATAAGGGATTTACTGACTGTTTTTGGATTCCTTGTAGTCTTCCTCGCCCTCCCCATTCTGTGGACAATTTGCGATCGGCGCTGGCTCACTCAGAGGTGGTTTCGGAGAAGCTGTTGAAGGAGGTTAGTCTGGGTCGCATGGCTGGTCCGTTTGAAGCTTTGCCGCTGGACAATTTGGTGGTTTCTCCTTTGGGGGTTGTCCCCAAGCAGGAACCCAACAAGTTCAGATTAATTCACCATTTGTCGTATCCCAAAAGGGGCTTGGTGAATGAGTATATCAACCCTGCCTTGTGTTCTGTTTCATACACCTCTTTTGATGCAGCAGTGCATTGGGTTCGTTTTTATGGTCAAGGGGCCCTGTTGGCAAAAACGGATATTGAGTCCGCTTTTCATTTGTTGCCGGTGCATCCCGACAGTTTCCACTTGTTGGGTTGCCGGTGGTAGGGTTATTCCATTGACCGCTGTTTACCTATGGGATGCTCCATTTCTTGTTCGTTGTTTGAAAATTTTAGTTTTTCGGAATGGGTGGTTCGGGAAGTGTCAGGGATTCTGTCGATCATTCAGTATCTGGATGATTTCTTGTGTATTGGTCCTGCCGCTTCTAATCATTGTAGGCAGGCATCCAGAAGGGATAATCAGATCAGCTGGCTGCAGTTAAAGGAATCGGGACCAGATGAGTGAGTGAAAATGTATATTTATTAAAGATAGTGACACGCATGTAAACTAACACCAGCAAACCATAAACAAGTAATGAAACATAAATGAACACAGTAAACCCCAAATACACTTATCTAACTAACTTATACAAGTGAAGAAAACACACATAAGCAAACACGACAGGGGAGGAGAGAAAAGGGGAACAGGAAACGGGTACCAGGGGACAGGTCTCAGGGTCAGGATTCAGGATACAGAGTCCAGGACAAAAGACAGGCACAGGTCAGGCAGGGATAAGGCTTGCAGGGGGGAATACTGAAGCCCCGAGCCTCAGTGAAGGGCGGGCTTGTATACTCTTAGCAGTTCCACATCAGGTGCAGCTTGATTATCCGTACATACATCTGCAGGGAGACACCCACTGGTGGCAACCAGAACTACACCCTTTGGTGCTAAAAAGCAACAGTGCCACCAGCAGGTGATCCAAGCAATAACACCAGTCTTGACAGTAAGGTTTTGTTACGGTAGCTACTGTTTGGCGTTCTGCTGGCGGAGACAAAAATGGAGGGTTTGTCTACAGTGCTGAGTTTCCTTGGCATTCTGATTGATACTGAAACTATGGAATGTCGCCCCCCAGAAGACAAACTGACAGATTTGCAGTTGGCGGTGGTCACAGCTCGGGGGGCTAATAAGTTGATACTGCATCAGCTTCAGTGGCCTCTGGTTAAGCTGAATTTTGCTTGTCGAATTATGCCTATAGGCAGGGTTTTCAATCGCCGGCTGCCAGCGGCCACGGCACCTAGCCATCGCATTTGGCTTTTCCCAAATAAAAGGTGGATTTGGAGGTTTGGGAGACCTTTCTGGAATCCTATAACGGCAGGTCTGTGTGGATGTCCGAGCCTATGCCAAGTTTTGATCTGGAGCTCTTCACAGATGCTGCTGGTTATGGTGCAGTGAAGTGCGGTTCCTTGGCTGGCAGCATGGAGGGAGGCTGGTTTGACTAGGAATTTAGCGGTGCTCGAATTTTTTCCTATTGTGCTAGCGGTTGAAATTTGGGGTTCACAATTCTGTAATAAGAAGATCCATTTTAATTGTGATAACATGGGTGTCGTGATGGCCATTAATAGTGTGTCTGCGTCTTTGCCAATGGTGGTGCGTTTGTTGAGGCATTTATTGTTGACCTGTTTGCATTGCAATTCGTTTGTGTATGCGGTCCATGTCCCAGATTGTACTAACTCTTTAGATGATGCTCTTTCTCAGTTTCAGTGGGAAAAGTTTCACTCGTTGGCTCCGTGAGCGACTCAACTGGGAGTTCCTTGTCTGGATTGGCTGTGGCGGATTGTCTTGGAATGACTGCAGCGCTGATTCGGTGGTTGGTGAGTGAAGCCACCTGGTCTGTATATTCTAAGGTGTGGGAGGAGTGGTTTTCTTTGGTTAATGGAATGGGTAGTGCAGTTGTTGACGGAGATGACAGGTTGTTAGTGTTGTATTTTATAGGGCAAAATGTGGAGGCGGGAGTGTCTGTGTTTAATCGGAGGTTGGTGAATCTCGGTGTTATCGCCTGTATGTTCGTCCTCATTTGTTGTAGGTTGCTGGGTATACTAGTGAGGTTGTGGCTACTGTAAGTTGTTGATTGTTGTACATTAGTGGAAGTATGGATTTCAGGTTATTACTTTTGTGTCCGTGTTTGTTGTTTTTCCCTTTACAGGTGGGGGCTTGTGTTTGATCTGGATCTTGGGCCAATCTTGCATTTACTAGGGTGCAAGGAGAGCTGATGTCCGGCCTAACGGATGTCAATTGACCTCTTGTGGAGTAGAGTGGTTCCAGAAGTCGAGTGTTATGCCCGGCTTGATAGGCCCCCTGACATGCTTGTGGTACACATGCTGGGGGTAATGATTTGGGTCCACTGTGTACGCAAGAGCTCATCCGAGATGTCAAATAAGTTTTTTTGCGGGTTTGCATGGCTTACCCGGACTCGTTAATTGTAATATCTGATATGGTGGCTCAGACCCATTGGCGTTTAGCTCGGTCAGTGGATAGTCTGAACAAGCTCGGGTCAAGGTAAATAGGGAGGTAACCCGATTTGTGCTGCACAATGGAGGTTTAGCGATCATCATGGGTTGGATACCTGGAGATATTTAGGTGATGACGCCGTTCATTTGAATGCGGTAGGAATTGACGTGGTGTTTTGGTCTACAAGATAGTGTGCGGAGGGCCATGAGGGTGTGGAGGTCCGCACAAACCTAAGGTGTCAGGTTTGGGTGGCAGGGTGCAAGGTCCTTTTTAGGTTTATATGGGCACAAAAAGGTATGGTGTAGGAACCCAGTTGGTGGGATGTGTATCTGCGAGTTGTCTCAGAGTTGGTGGTTTTGCGGCTGGAGGCTGAAGAAGTGTCACGCAGGTACTGTCTTTGTTGTGATGACCTTGCTTTGTATACTGGTCCAAATCATTTTGTGCAGGGGGATTATGGTGTGGGGTTGTTTTTCAGGGGTTGGGCTTGGCCCCTTAGTTCCAGTGAATGGAACTCTTAAGGCATCAGCATACCAAGACATTTTGGACAATTTCATGCCCCCCTTGTGGGAACAGTTTGGGGATGGCCCCTTCCTGTTCCAACATGACTGCACACCAGTGCACAAAGCAAGGTCCATAAAAACATGGATGAGCAAGTTTGTGGTGGAGGAACTTGATTGGCCTGCACAGAGTCCTGACCTCAACAGGATAGAACACCTTTGGGATGAATTAGAGCGAAGACTGCAAGCAAGGCCTTCTCATCCATATCAGTGCCTGACCTCACAAATGCACTTCTGTAAGAATGGTCACACATTTCTATAGACACACTCGTAAACCTTGTGGACAGGCACCTTAACACCAAGACTTTATTAGCCAAAAGGGTTAAAAACAATTACTAGAAGGATGTGGTAAAAAGGCTCATCACCATTAGACTTGAGAAACTTAACATTAATTAATCACCGGGACCAGACGGCTTGCATCCGAGGGTACTTAGGGAACTCAGTCAAGTGATTGCCAGACCGTTGTTTCTAATTTTTACAGATAGTCTACTGAATGGAATGGTACCAGCTGATTGGAGAAAAGCCAATGTAGCACCAATATTTAAAAAGGGCCCAAAATACATCTCTGGGAATTACAGACCAGTTAGCCTAACATCAATAGTATGTAAACTCTTGGAGGGGATGATAAGGGACTATATACAAGATTTTAGTAATAAGAACGGTATCATTAGCAGTAATCAGCATGGATTCATGAAGAATCGTTCTTGCCAAACCAATCTATTAATCTTCTATGAGGAGGTGAGTTGCCATCTAGATAAAGGAAGGCCCGTAGACGTGGTGTATCTGGATTTTGCAAAAGCATTTGACACAGTTCCCCATAAACGTTTACTGTACAAAATAAGGTCCGTTGGCATGGACCATAGGGTGAGTACATGGATTGAAAACTGGCTACAAGGGCGAGTTCAGAGGGTGATGATAAATGGGGAGTACTCAGAATGGTCAGGGGTGGGTAGTGGGGTTCCCCAGGGTTCTGTGCTGGGACCAATCCTATTTAATTTGTTCATAAACGATCTGGAGGATGGGATAAACAGTTTAATCTCTGTATTTGCAGATGATACTAAGCTAAGCAGGGCAATAACTTCTCCGCAGGATGTGGAAACCTTGCAAAAAGACCTGAACAAATTAATGGGGTGGGCGACTACATGGCAAATGAGGTTCAATGTAGAAAAATGTAAAATAATGCATTTGGGTGGCAAAAATATGAATGCAATCTATACACTGAGGGGAGAACCTCTGGGGGAATCTAGGATGGAAAAGGACCTGGGGGTCCTAGTAGATGATAGGCTCAGCAATGGCATGCAATGCCAAGCTGCTGCTAACAAAGCAAACAGAATATTGGCATGCATTAAAAGGGGGATCAACTCCAGAGATAAAACGATAATTCTCCCACTCTACTAGACTCTGGTCCAGCCGCACCCGGAGTATGCTGTCCAGTTCTGGGCACCAGTCCTCAGGAAGGATGTACTGGAAATGGAGCGAGTACAAAGAAGGGCAACAAAGCTAATAAAGGGTCTGGAGGATCTTAGTTATGAGGAAAGGTTGCGAGCACTGAACTTATTCTCTCTGGAGAAGAGACGCTTGAGAGGGGATATGATTTCAATTTACAAATACCGTACTGGTGACCCCACAATAAGGATAAAACTTTTTCGCAGAAGAGCATTTAACAAGACTCATGGCCACTCATTAAAATTAGAAGAAAAGAGGTTTAACCTTAAACAACGTAGAGGGTTCTTTACTGTAAGAGCGGCAAGGATGTGGAATTCCCTTCCACAGGCGGTGGTCTCAGCGGGGAGCATTGATAGCTTCAAGAAACTATTAGATAAGCACCTGAATGACCACAACATGCAGGGATATACAATGTAATACTGACACATAATCACACACATGGGTTGGACTTGATGGACTTGTGTCTTTTTTCAACCTCACCTACTATGTAACTATATGTAAAAGAGTCCAGCAATGGTGGTAGTCTTGGAATAGTCAGGTTCGCGGCAGGGTGTTGTGTAGCCCCCCCACTGGTCTCCTGTCACATGGCTTCCCACTGCTGGACGGCTGGGATACACCCTGCTGTGGACCTGACCATTCCAAGACTACCACCATTGCTGGACTCTTTTACATATGATGAGCCTTTTTACCACAACCTTCTAGTAAGGGTTTTTAACCCTTTTGGCTAATAAAGTCTTGGTGTTCTGCACTTAGAGGTGCCTTCCTTTTTATCTTGTTTCTTCAGAGTCCTTGCTTCCCTCTTGAAGTGTTGCCTCAGTGTTCTGATTAAACGTCCATTAGCCAGATTCACACCTGCCCTGTTTGGGGACACCCACCTTCTCTGGCCAGGTGTTGTTGCTAACCAGAAGCGCCCTTCATTTTCTTATCTTACCCAGAAGAGTTGAAGCTGCTATAGCTGCAAAGGGTGGGTCAACTCAATATTGAACCCTACAGACTAAGATGCCATTAAAGTTCATGTGTGTGTAAAGGCAGGTGTCCCAATACTTTTGGCAGTATAGTGTTTATGTATATATAGATATATATATATATATATATATATATATATATATATCATATATATCTATATATAGATATCTATATATATCTCTATATATAGATATCTATGTATAGCTATAGATAGATAGAGATCTCTATCTATATATATATATATATATATATATATATATATATATATATATATATATATATATATATATATAGATAGATAGATAGAGATCTCTATCTATCTATAGATAGAGATCTCTATCTATAGATATTTATATCTATCTATAGATATCTATATCTATATAGATCTATAGATATAGATCTATATAATAATTTTGTAGCAGGGTGACCCGGTGCCACTGTATAAAATAGTGGTTTACAATGCCAGGTTTTCTTAGTAGCAAACCCACTAATGGCTCAGGTGTGTGCTGCATTCATCTTAGAGCCCCACCCTCTCAAGGAGGTCAGTGTGTGAAGTGACCCGTGTGAGCGGCTGTTGTGCACCATGGTGTCCAGGTTGAGACAGGCCGATGCCTGAGAGAGAGTCCATGAGGGACAAGAACAGCTAGGACGCTGTAAGGAAAATGCAGAGCTGAGGTGAAGCATCTGTGCATAAGCATTGGGACGTGTTTCATGGTCAAGAGGACCAAAAAGGTACTGATGTGATTGCAGTGAAGTCTGCATGGAAGTGTATTGTCTCGCAAGTCTTAAAGAGACAGTACACCTAATTTTCCTGAATTAAAATGAATTGTGTTAAAAAGTGTTGTGTGCCTGACTGCAGAGATGGGTTGAACAGAACACAAAAAGGAAAGCAAGCCATCACTCAATGCAGATGGATGTTGTTGCCTCTAGCAACAAAGCTAAGCTCAATTATGAGACCTGTGGATCATGGTGGAGTGTTCCCAATGACAGTCGTGACATATAGGTTTGAGAGGAGCCTGTGCAACCAGATGGAGAGTGCTGGAAATTTTCCGCTAAGAGAGTGTGGTCTCCTGTGGCAACGAGAACAAAGGTTTCACTTGAAAGGAGGAGCTACAGCAACAGTGGCTCCACTTTCCAAAAAAGATGGGAAGGAAAATGTTCCATGCCTGAAATGTGGTCAATTGGCGCACAGTATTTTTAGTTGCCCCAGATTTTGTAATACTGCGGGATGTAATGTTTTGGAGGAAAAGCCTGTATCTGCAATATCAGGTTCCTGTTCCAAAGTGTTGGCTGTTGCCATTGGCAACAGGGAATCCGTTTTGCCTGCAAGAGATGTTGGAGAGGTTAAGAAGGCTGCAATATTGCCCTGTGATCATGTGGGGGCATTGGCCTGTGAGAGAGCAGCAGAGAAGGGACTACACCCTCAAATGAAGTTTTCAACTGTTAACTGGAATGGTAAGACTGTTCCTGTTATGTGTGAGAGATACTGAATATGTGTTTAATGCCGGTGAGGAGATCTGTTTCTAAGAGAGACTTGCTGCTGTGTAGTGGGAACGCATGGGTTATTTCTGAACCCACAGCAAGACTGAGGGCTGATAAGGACTTGTCTTTAGTGTACTGTGTGGCAGGAAGACAAGTGGTAAAAATTAAT
Source organism: Aquarana catesbeiana (assembly GCF_042186555.1). Lineage (NCBI taxonomy): Eukaryota > Metazoa > Chordata > Amphibia > Anura > Ranidae > Aquarana > Aquarana catesbeiana. Next base: position 526,740,346 of record NC_133324.1, read on the forward strand.
ATAATGTGTTGCTTACTAATGTGATTAAAAATGCTGAGGTAAATAATGGGTTAATGCAGTCTGCTAAGGCAAAAACAGCCTTATCCTTATGAAGTTAATGAAGTGCCGTCATACTAGCTATGACAGGGGTGACCACTGGGAGATGTGTGCCATTGCCCCTACCAACTGTGATATGTGCAACAGAGATGTCCCTGGAGACTTCACAGGAGCTTGAGGTTTCCCAAGAAAACAGTGTAGCCGCCCCGACGAGTGAGTGTATTACACATGGGATGAAAAGTGTTGTAATAAGTGTCCCACAGGCTCAAGTTGGTAATGAGCTAAGACAGCCTTTGAAAGTCAGGAATGACGATAATGAGGAATGTATTTCTGACAATAATGACTTGGACAGGCTCAGTGTTGCTGAAAATGGGAGGATGAGTATGACACATGCGTTTGGCAGTGCTCAAGGGGAGCCGCAAGTTGTGTCAGTTACTTCTGAGGAGGAGGTCTCTTTAAGTGTCTCGGCCCCTTGAGCCTTAGCAAATGAGCCCCTCCACTCGCCAGTAAGGGAAAAGTCCCTAAAGTTCTGCGTTTTAGATGTGGGGTGTATAGAAATAACTGAGATGTTATTGGAAATGTTGGATTTGGTGAAAACACTTTCACTGTAAACTTGCAGATGGTCGGCCTGGTACTGCATAGTATCAGTCAGTGGAGACAGGTGGTACAGGCGATGTTAAGCAATGTTTCTTGTGTGGAAAGTGGTCTCACAGTTCTCGGTGAGAGTGCTTCCAGCGGCAGTTGTGTGCGGAAGGTGCTCAGGGGACTGCTAGAAAAGCCAGAAATAGTTAAAGAGACTTGTGTACAAAAACGTGTTGAAAAATGTTGGTTGGTTGAACAGCCACTTATGAAGTGCTGCACAACAGGGGGCGATGTAAAACTGTGGGAAGGTCCCATAGGCAGTAACCGCTTGCCTGTAGGTGGTCTCTCCACATACACTGTCCTAGCAAACAATGGGACAAGAGTTCCATGTGATAGTGTCCATGAGTTGAGTAATCCATTTGGGAATGTTGCTATTGATGTTAAACAGAAGGATGTGGTGTTAATCTCAGATGATTTGGTTGCCAAGGGTGACCACACAGGGGTTAATAAACCTGAAAAACAGATGATGCTGGTTAAGGTTGAGTCAGGTAGTGAGATAGGTCAGTCCCTGACAGGTGTCATAGAAATAGGTCCCCTACAGTCCTGGGAGAGTAGGTCTGGGGGAGATAAAAAGAAATGTAGGATCCCAAGTCCAGAAGGTAGAAGGCATAGTAGGGAGACTGGGAGACTAGTGGGAGCCCATGGTTCAGGAATAAGTGCTTGTGGAAGCACACCCAGAAAAAGATGTGGGTAAAATTCCCCTTTAGGAATAAAGGTCCGTTAGGCGAATGGACTCCTGTTCGTTATAGTTGACACAGAGGTGCCAGAGTGAAGTGCTGGTGGAAACATACCTGGAAAAAGTGTTGGGCCTACACAGCTAACAGCTAGCACAGAGGTGTCCCAACCACAGTGATGGGAATACGTGTTCCTCCTTCCTGTTTAAAACAGGGGGGGGGGGGGTATGTAGCAGGGTGTCCCCAAGCCATTGTGTAAAATGGTGGTTTACGCCAGGTTTTCTGGGTAGCAAGCACACTAATGGCTCAGGTGTGTGCTGCATTCATCTCAGAGCCAGGGTTAGAGCTCAGAACCCCACCCTCTCGAGGAGGTCAGTGTGTGAAGGGAGCCATGTGAAGTGCTGTTGTACACCATGGTGTCCAGGTCAGGATAGACCGAGGCCCAAGCCTGAGCGAGAGTCCATAAGGGACAAAAACAGCTAGGAAGCTGTAAGAAAGATGCAGAGCTGAGGTGCAGTGTCCGTGCATAAACACTGGGATGTGGTTCATGGTCAAAACGTTACCGATGTTCAGGAGGGACCCTGAAGAGGTGCTTGGAGCAGTAGTGAACAAAATAGGAGCTCTAAATGCATAAAGTGACAATAGTGCAAGTGACAATGTGTGCCAAAATTAGCACAGTGACACTAACAAAGGTGCATAACAAGTCCCACAAAAAAGGATGAGAGATGCAACTGAGTCCTCCAATTAAGGTGTAAGGGAACGCTTCTCCTAAGGGGTTATCTGATGTGGGGAGGAGCTGGGAGAGCCGGTGAGGAACCCCAGAAGACGAGGTTCGGGGTCACTGTGCAAAATGAGCTGCACAGTGGAGGGAAGTATGATATGTTTGCTATTTAAAAAAAAAACAAAAAATACAATCACTTAAAGCCCCTGTTCATATCATGCGATTTGACATGTCAAATCACATTCCAAATCACAGCCTATTTCCAGTAACGGCACTGTCCCAATCGATGCAGCGCTGCACTGATTTCCAAAAGTAGTTCCTGCACTACTTTTGGCGACTTCGGGGGTGCTTTCAACAGACATCTGTGCATGAACCAGCACAGTTGTCTTTCAAAACACCCTTCAACTCACATTGAAATGCAAGTTTGAAATCAACTTGCACAATTTCAAACCCACGTTCAGTGTGAACGAGGGCTTAAAGCAGAAACTTCTAAACACAAAAATTATCTGGGAAGCATTTACTTTTTTGTACATCCCAGAGAACTCCTGCATTTAAAACCGCTAAATGCAGAGGTGCAAGTGTGAACAAAGCCTAAAGGTATTCATACAGTATATGTGAAATGACTACTGTCGGATCTGGCTGCAAGAGGTATTGATTCTTATGTTTTTGGTTATAAAAACAACACTACAACTACCATCTAATGCCTGTGGCAATTGTAAAATCCCAGTTTCAAATTATTTTCTCTATGGCCTGGGTAGAACATCATATGTTTATATATACTCTGTATAAGCAAAGTAAAAAGCAATTATTCACAACTTGACAACTTGACTGCATTGCTGATTTTATGGGCAATTGTTGATACTTCAAATATTGTTTGTGTTCAGCTGAAAAGAAATTGTCAGTATTTTACTGACAACTGTCTTAATTTATGACCAGCCTTAGTAAGGGAACAAACACAATGTTCCTCCAATCCTCTAACCAATTGAGCAGGTATTGAAAATTATATGTAACAATTGACAATATGTCATGTTAAATATGGGAATGTTCATGAGAAAATCCATGAAATAAATTATTCAGGGTCCATTCACACCAGCTGCTGCGTTACAATGCAGGGGCTGGTGTGCATTGCGTTGCAGGCAGTGCACTGATGCTGGTGCATCGCACTGTTCATGTTTTTTGTTAGAAAACTTTAGCAAAATGTCACACATTGACATTTCCCAAAGTTCTGACTACGCTGCGCTGTTTAAAAGAACTGCATGCAGTCCTTTTTTTTCAGAGAACTCTACCACAACACAGTGGTGTGAACCGGCCACACTGGAGACAAGGAATTTTGCTTTGTCTTGCAGTGGGGGTGCAGTGGGACTATGCTGGAAAAGCAGCCCAACGCAGTCCCTCCGCACCTGGTATAAATGTACCCTCAGTTATTTTTACTGTGCACATGCCAAATGTAGCATGGCAAGTGAGGAGAAAAAACATAATGAGCTTAAAGACTAAGTTCACCCTTATGAAAAAAAATAAAAGCACATATTTTTTGTAGGAAATATGTGCATATATTATTTTTTACCACAGGAGCCTGCAAAGCATTGGACCCGCTATCAGTGGATTGTGGGTGCAAAGCCAGGTTCCTGCAAACTCTTCCTTTGTAGGGGTTCAGCTATGAAGCTGGAGAAAGTGTCAATGGACTAGGAGTACGCTAATTACTGAATTTGTGTTCCTTTGATAACTACATGTCTGTCTGTCAAGGTGGCAGTTTAATAAAAGGTAGTTTAATTTGGTCACAGATCTCTGTGAATAAAGGACACAGCTGTATGGGCAGAGCTCTGCGCAAAAGCAATTTAAAGGACAGTGGCTGTGGGGGAGAAGAAGGGGGGGGTGCTTAGCAATGTGTTACAGGTTACGCCCCAAATACAGGTGCAACAGGTAACATGTAACATGGAGTTAACCTTTAAAATGTATGTTTGGGCAAAATAAAGAAAGAAAAAATATATTTGAAACAACTCTTCAATATATGTGCATTTCTCCATGTTTTTGTCTCTGAAAAAGCTGCAAATAAAAACCTGAAAAATACCTGTTCATCCTGACAGAAATCCATTGCGTGTGCTTAGGTATATTAAAAAACACATAGCATCAGTCTACTTTGTTGACCTTACAATAAGGCCATGCCAGAAATAAAAATGTACCTCTGACAGGAAGAAAATCATTGCCCTCTTGTATTTTGTTTCTTGCAAACTGGTTCATGGTAGGGAAAATGAGAAGAGAAAAAGATAGCAAAAGGACCTGCAAAAGCCAAAAAAATGAGTGAAACAATTATAGCAAATGTACATATGTAACACAATAAACACTGCATAGAAGGAATCTTGAAAGGAATTGTTGCTTCAACATTACATGACATCATGTGATTATTTTGCTATCCTGAATCAGATATGATAACTAAACACAAAAATAGTAGTAGAACAGTAGAAGTACCAATAGGGCTTTAATTTTTACTCGGTAAAGTATTTGAACTATTGTGAGCCTGATCTAAAGTTATTCAAAAGGGTGCATGTTGGGTTCTGGCTTATTAAAAGAACCTGGGTGTGTAAATGCACTACCGTATGAAAAAACACATTACATAATACAAAGTATTAACGTGGCAAGACATGAAGTGCAGTTTCTAGGAGAAACCAAGTACAAATTCAGGACACAAAGCAACCAGTCGTTAGGCGTGGTACCTGGTAAGGTGACAGGTCCACTGGTAGCGAGGTGTCAGTGGTCTAGTTCCCTCCTTAGCAGTTCATCTGCCATGGTAACTGTGAGCAGACTAGACTAATTTTGTTTTAGTCCGAATCAAAATTCGGATGAATCTGAATCTCCGAATAACAATAGTAAAGAATTCATGATAAAATTCTTTTTTTGAATGATTCGAATCCAAATCTGTCGAAAATTTATCGAGAAGCCGGCCGCCATGTCCTTAACAACCGATGACTCATCAGCTGTCAGTGGGTTTCCCCACTGACAGCTGAATGTAAACAAAAGAATGCTGGCAATGAAAAATAAAGAAAAAAACAGCGAGCTACTGTACATCTATAAGACCCCAATCCCCTCCTTTGCACTTGAAAGTATCCAAAATGGAAAGATCTGCAAACTTGAACACTTTTGATCTTCAAAAAATGGCGCATTAAGATGCCGGTAACCCGAAAGGGATGTCATCACTTCCGGGTTATTATATCGGAGACCCGATCAACATTGATCCCCGCTTTCTTCGGGTATCCGACTAGCCGGTGGACCTGCCGGCTATAGCTCTGGTCTCCGGGTGGGACGGGAGAGCCCGAGTGAGCCATGGAAGGCAGCGGGAGGGGGGGCGTCCCCTCCCACTGCTTGCACTCACAATTGAGTGGCTAGTTAGCCGCTCCGGTTGTCATTGCACGAGAGCCGACTGTCGGCTCTAAAAAACGGTGCCAGGTTGATGCCTGCAGCTGCAGGCATCACCCCGGTACAACCATGAAGTCAAATGACGTACCAGGTACGTGATTTGGTGGCAAGTGGTTAAATTACATGCTTAGGGGATACCTTAAAGCTGTAAGTAGTTTCACAGAACATTACAATTCTTGGGGACAGCATCAACAATACCATATTGTGGCATCTCATAAATCGCATGAAAAATAATTTCGTTATTTTTTTTATAGTAATTTACTTTTCTCCAGTCATCTTCCAGGATGACACACCTGAGAGATGAGGGGTCTCACCTGACAGGAAACACAATCAACAACAGAGTTTAAAAGGCCCCACCCTTCCCTCTGTCCCTCGGTTATTGATTGTTTCCCACAGGCAATCTCAGGGAGCTTCTGGCAGTCGGAAAGGCGTTAAACTTTTTCGAGGACCAGGTCCGGGGAAGGGAAGTACAAATCTTCTCGGACAACGCAGTGGCTGTGTCCTACCTACCAAATCCAACCACAACCACACAGACTACATTTTGTGGCAGGCAATGGTGGCAAGTAACAGACTGCATTTTGTGGCAGGCAATGGTGGCAAGTGAAAGGCTGCATTTTGTGGCAGGCAATGGTGGCAAGTGACAGGCTGCATCTTGTGGCAGGCAATATTGGCAAGTGAACAGGTTACATTTTGTGGCAGGCGATGGTGGCACGCTGCATCTGGTGACAGGCAATGGTGGCAAATGATTTTAATAATGCTTAAAGTGAAACAATAAAAATGTAATATTCCTTTAAATATCGTGTCTGGGGGGTGTCTAGTATGCCTGTAAAGAGGCGCATTTTAGAACAAAATTACATTTCTAAAGGAAAAAAAGTCATCTAAAACTAATTGCGGCTGTAATGTAATGTTGCCCCCCCCCCCCACCCCAGCCCATTACCAGGCCCTTTGGGTCTCAAATACCCAAATGTAAATAAAAGAAAAAGGTGTGGGGCCTCCAGGCCTTATATACTCTGAACAGCAGTAGTATACAGGCGGTCCCCAGGTTACAAACAAGATACGGACTGTAGGTTTGTTCTTAAGTTTAATCTGTTTGTAATTTGGAACAGGTACATTTTGTAAGTGTAGCTCCAGCCAATAAATATTTTTAAGCTTTTTGGATAACATAGAGAAGGGTTATCATCACCCCTGTAACATTTGTTTTGCTGTCTGTGCCCCTGTTCAGAAGATTTCACCTCACTTTCTGTCCCAATGACAATTGGATTTTGAAAATCTTGGGTTATTAGGGAAAGCGTTGGCTCAAACTTCATTTAAATTTCTTTCCCTTAAGATGGCCTTCCTTCTGGCCATCACCACAGCCAGGAGGGTTGGCAACCTACAGGCTCTGACTGTTAAAAAGCCCTTTTTGTTGCTCCTAGAGGATAGGGTAATCCTCAGACAGGATGCGTTATATTTACTTAAGTTGACCTCGGGTTTCCACAGGTCACAGGAGATTATACTTCCATCATTTTGTCAGAACCCCAAGAATGATAAGGAAGAAAAATTTAATTTTATTAGATGTTGTCTTTGGGTCCATTTAGAGAGAGTGAGAGAGTTTAGGAGATCAAACCATCTACTAATTAGTTTTTGTGGCCAGAGAAAGGGTCTTCAGGCCTCCAAGCCAACGATAGCCAGATGGATCAAACAGACTATCTCAATAGCTTGCGAGCACTCGGGTAGACCTGTCCCAGCTCACCTTAAGACTCACTCAACTAGATCACTGGCGACATCCTGGGCAGAGAGGGTAGGCGCCTCGATTGATCAGATCTGCAAGGCAGCAACATGGACGAGCCAAAATACCTTCCTGAGGCACTACAGAGTGGAACTGTTGTCCCCTCAGGACTTGGCGTTCAGCAGGAAGGTCCTACAGGCGGTGGTCCCACCCTAAGGTAAGCCTAGACTTCTTGCTCATCGTCTCAGGTGTGCCGTCCTGGAAGATGACTGGAGAAAATTACCAGTTACACTTACCGGTAACAGGTTTTCTAGGAAATCTTCCAGGACGGCAGGCCTACTTCCCTACCCTTAATTGTTGGTGGTGTTTTAATTCTCACAGAATGTACCCTCTGGCAGCGGTGTGGTTTTGATACTTTGTCATAACTGAGGGACAGAGGGAAGGGTGGGGCCTTTTAAACTCTGTTGTTTGTGTTTCCTGTCAGGTTACAGCTGCTTTCTACCCGAGCAGCTGTCCTGATTTGGACTCCTATTTTTACCACTACATCAGGTGTCGTTAGAAGCGCTAAGCGCGCAACATGTAGAGCCCACGACACCAATACCACCTGTAACAACCACATAACCTCTCTCTGGGGTTCAACAAACTAATTATGGAATGATTGGTATCTCATCCCTAAACCGTTGATGTTATCTCCCAGGGCTGTGTACTGGATATACTATTGTAACCCTGCTATATGGACTGGTTCTCTGCTGTTAATGTGTTTTTATATCTATTTTCTATGTTTAATAAATTTACAGCTTTTTATACTATACATGCCTTATGGTCGTGCCTATAAAGTCTAAGCCCTCCAATTCCAATTTCGCTCCCTTTAGGCCTATGTTAGTTGGGATTTATTTCTTACTGCAACAGGTCCAGCAGTCTAATGTCTCTATGCTGTGGTTGCTCTATGCAGGTTATAGTTGGAGGGGGGGCAGTGTCCAGAGCTGATCCTGGGCGAGTGCTTAGGGTGCCAGGCGCCGCAAGCTCAGCCAGAGGGGGGGCCGTGGAAGCTCAGGTGCCGCAAATACCTCTCCCATTTGCTCTCATAGCCGGTAAATGATAGGAGCAGGTCAAAGGAGGAGAAACTGCGCTGCCTTCCTCCCCCCTCGAGGCGCCGCTATCAGAAGAGGGCTCTGTTTCCTGCACATTCCCCCTTCTATCAACGAGCAGCAGAACAGCATGAGATCGGAGCGGCTGTGTGTGTGTGGAGAGAGAGCAGCTGCGGGCTCTTCTTTCCCCCCTCCCTTTCCTCCTCATGCTGCTGTTCTTGAAAGAGGTGCTTGCCAGGACAGCCGGCTGCTATGTTTTCTCCCCCTTTTCCCCCAATTGGCCAGGGTAAAACAAACAAAAAGAAGGAGAAAAGAGGATCATGGTACATGTAGTCTCAAGGACTGGCTGGCCCATTGCAATCCTAGGTGGAAACTGCAGCCCCAACATGCCCAGCTGAAGGGGAGGGAGAGAGAGCCAGGCTATGAGTAATGCACTGCATCTGGTGACAGGCAATGGTGGCAAGTGTCAAGCTGCATCTGATGACAGGCAATGGTGGCAAGTGGCAGGCAATGGTGGCAAGTAGCATGCTGCATTTTGTGAAAATCAATGGTGGCAAGTGACAGGCGGCATCTGGTGATAGGCAATGGTGGCAAGTGCCTTGCTGCATCTTGTTTCAGGTAATGGTGGCAAGTGACAGGCTACATCTGGTGACAGGCAAATTTGGCAAGTGACAAGCAATGGTGGCAAATGTCACGCTGTATCTGATGACAGGCAATGGTGGCAAGTGGCAGGCAATGGTGCCAGGCAATGGTGGTAAGTGTCACGCTGCATCTTGTGGCAGGCAATGGTGGCAAGTAACATGCTGCATCTTGTGGCAGGCAACGGTGGCAAGTGACAGGCTGCATCTGGTGATAGGGAATGGTGGCAAGTGACAGGCTACATCTGGTGACAGGCAATGGTGGCAAGTGACAAGCAATGGTAGCAAGTGACAGGCTGCATCTGATGACAGGCAATGGTGGCAAGTAACATGCATCTTGTGGCAGGCAATGGTGACAAGTGACAGGCTGCATCTGGTGATAGGCAATGGTGGCAAGTGATAGGCTGCATCTTGTGGCAGGTAATGGTGGCAAGTGAAAGGCAATGGTGGCAAGTGATAGGCTGCATCTTGTGGCAGGTAATGGTGGCAAGTTACATAGTAGGTGAGATTGAAAAAAGACAAGTCCATCAAGTCCAGCCTATGTGTGTGATTATATGCCAGTATTCCATTGTATATCCCTGTATGTTGTGGTCATTCAAGTGCTTATCTAATAGTTTTTTTAAACTCGAGGCTGCCCGCTGAGACCACCGCCTGTGGAAGGGAATTCCACATCCTTGCCGCTCTTACAATAAAGAATTCTCTACGTAGTTAAACGTTAAACCTCTTTTCTTCAAATTTTAATGAGTGGCCACGTGTCTTGTTAAACTCCCTTCCGCAAAAAAGTTTTATCCCTATTGTGGGGTCACCAGTACGGTATTTATAAACTGAAATCATATCCCCTCTCAAGCGTCTCTTCTCCAGAGAGAATAAGTTCAATGCTCGCAACCTTTCTTCATAACTAATATCCTCCAAACTCTTTATTAGCTTTGTTGCCCTTCTTTGTACTTGCTCCATTTCCAGTTCATCCTTCCTGAGGACTGGTGCCCAGGACTGGACAGCATACTCTAGGTACAGCCGGACCAGAGTCTTATAGAGCAGGAGAATTATCGTATTATCTCTGGAGTTGATCCCCTTTTTAATGCATGCCAATATTCTGCTTGCTTTGAAGCTAGAGGCTACATCTGGTGACAGGTAATGGTGGCAAGTAACAGGCTACATCTGGTGACAGGCAATGGTGGCAAGTGGTAGGCAATGGTGGCAAGTGTCATGCTGCATCTGATGACCGGCAATGGTGGCAAATGATTTTAATAATGCTTAAAGTGAAACAATAAAAATGTAATATTCCATTAAATATCGTGCCTAGAGGGTGTCTATAGTATGCCTGTAAAGTGGCGCATTTTCCCTGTGTTTAGAACAAAATTACATTTCTAAAGGAAAAAAAGTAATCTAAAACTGCTTGCGGCTGTAATGTAATGTTGCCCCCCCCCAGCCTATTACCAGGCCCTTTGGGTCTCAAATACCTAAATTAAAAAAAAAAAAAAAAAAAAAAAAAAAAAAAAAGGCGTGTGGCCTCCAGGCCTTATATACTCTGAACAGCAGCAGTATACAGGTGGTCCCCAGGTTACAAACAAGATAGGGACTGTAGGTTTGTTCTTAAGTTTAATCTGTTTGTAATTTAGAACAGGTACATTTTGTAAGTGTAGCTCCAGACAAAAAATATTTTTAAGCTTTTTGGATAACATAGAGAAGGGTTATCATCACCCCTGTAACATTTGTTTTGCTGTCTGTGCCCCTGTTCAGAAGATTTCACCTCTCTTTCTGTCCCAATGACAATTGGATTTTGAAAATTTTAGGTTTTTAGGGAAACAAGGATGATGATAAAGCATCAGTGGGGAGACACCTTTTTCCCATATTAACTCTTACAGGAGACAATTTCCCTTCCTAGGGGTAGATTTCCTCTCCCTTCCTGTTGTCTCCCTCAGTTTGTAAGTAGGAGTCGTTTGTAAGTCGGATGTTTGAAAATAGGGGACCGCCTGTATATATATGTATACGGCCTGCCCTATACACTCTCAAATTGGGCCTTAGGTGTTGGTGGTACCAGAACACTGTAAGCCCTCAGTTACTCTTGGTGGACGCTGGAACGGGCCCTGCTGTGAAATATTATATCAAGAATTGTAGTGACATGACCCTGTTAAACAGGGGCAGAAAAATTGGGCCTTAGGCGGTGGTGGTGGTGGCACAACACTGTAAAGCCTCACAGATACTTTTGTTGAGCACAGGAACAGGCCCTGCTGTGAAATATTAGATCAAAAATTGTAATTACGCGCCCCTATTAAACAGGGGCATAAAAATTGGGCCTTAGGCGGTGGTGGTAAACTACATGGCATGTTCACCAATGCCAGGAGCCAATTGGTCAAGATGGGTGAACTAAAGATACTGTTGTACGAGGAGGATTTGGATTTTGATTGGCTGGCATATATTCAAGGGTATACCCTTTTATCGCAAGGATAGAGAGGGTAAAAAAGGGGGAGCAGTATGCCTACATATCAAGAATAATGTACAAGTGAATGTGAGAGATGACATCTGGGAGCTAGGGAGGCGGTGAAATCCTTAGAGCTCCAAAGGGATGAAGCTAAGGGGACAATAATACTGGGAGTATGCTATAGGCCCCCTAACCCGAGGGAGGAAGGGGAGACAGATCTCCTATCACAACTTGGATTAACAGCAAGGATGGACAGTGTTATAATGGGGGATTTTAACTATCCAGACAGACTGGGTGGAGGGAACCGTGCATTCATCTAAGGCTCGCCAGTTCCTAAATGTCTTCCAGGACAATTTTATGGGTCAGATGGTAGAGGCACCAACTAGAAATAAAGCGTTACTGGATCTACTGATTACCAACAATACAGACCTGATCACGGATGTGGAAATACGGGGCAATTTAGGTAACAGTGATCACAGGTCAATTGGCTTCAGTATAAATCACACAAATAGGAAAAATAAGGGGAATACAAAGACACTGAATTTCAAAAGAGCCAACTTCCCTAAACTACGAACCTTGTTAGAAGGCATGAATTGGGATAAAATATAAGGAACATGGAAGATAGATGGGTTTGCTTTAAGAGCATATTAAATAAGGGCATTATCCAATGCATTCCATTGGTAATACATTTAAAAGAGCGAACAAAAGTCCTAGATGGCTTAAGTCCAAAGTAAAAATGCATATAAAAGCAAAGGAGAAGGCCTTCAAAAAATACAAGGTTGAGGGATCAACAGCATTCAGACTTTATAAAGAATACAACAAGAAATATAAGGGTGCAATAAGGACGGCTAAGATAGAACATGAAAGACACATAGCGGAGGAGAGCAAAAAAAATCCAAGTATGTAAACAGTAAAAAAGGGAGGACAGACCATATTGGCCCCATAAAGAATGAGGAAGGAAATCTGGTTACAAAGGATGAGGAGATGGCTAAAGTATTGAATTTATTCTTCTCCTCAGTCTTCACGAGGGAATCGGGGGGTTTCAGTAACCAAAACTGCAGTGTTTATCCTCATGACACTCCTCATGTCTTGCAGGACAATTTTATGGGTCAGATGGTAGACGCACCAACTAGAAATAAAACATTACTAGATCTACTGATTACCAACAATACAGACCTGATAACAGATGTGGAAATATGGGGCAATTTAGGTAACAGCGATCACAGGTCAATTAGTTTCAGTATAAATCACACAAATAGGAGACATGAAGGGAACACAAAGACACTGAATTTCAAAAGAGCCAACTTCCCTAAACTACAAACCTTGCTAAAAGGCATAAATTGGGACAAAATATTAGGAACAAAGAATACGGAGGAGAGATGGGTTTGCTTTAAGAGCATATTAAATAAGGGCATTAGCCTATGTATCCCATTGGGTAATAAATTTAAAAGAGCGAACAAACATCCTGGATGGCTTAACTCCAATGTAAAAATGCATATAAAAGCAAAGGAGAAGGCCTTCAAAAAATACAAGGTTGAGGGATCATCCACAGCATTCAGAATTTATAAAGAATGCAATAAGAAATGTAAGGGTGCAATTAGGATGGCTAAGATAGAACATGAAAGACACATAGCGGAGGAGAGCAAAAAAAATCCCAAGAAATTCTTTAAGTATGTAAACAGTAAAAAAGGGAGGACAGACCATATTGGCCCCATAAAGAATGAGGAAGGACATCTGGTTACAAAGGATGGGGAGATGGCAAAGGTATTGAATTTATTCTTCTCCTCAGTCTTCACGAGTGAATCGGGGGGCTTCAGTAACCAAAACTGCAGTGTTTATCCTCATGACACAACACAGGAAGCACCTACATGGTTAACAGAGGACGGAATTAAAATTAGACTTGAGAAACTTAACATTAATAAATCACCGGGACCAGATGGCTTGCATCCGAGGGTACTTAGGGAACTCAGTCAGGTGATTGCCAGACCGTTGTTCCTAATTTTTACAGACAGTCTATTGACTGGAATGGTACCAGCTGATTGGAGAAAAGCCAATGTAGCACCAATATTTAAAAAGGGCCCAAAAAACATCCCTGGGAATTACAGACCAGTTAGCCTAACATCAATAGTATGTAAACTCTTGGAGGGGATGATAAGGGACTATATACAAGATTTTAGTAATAAGAATGATATCATTAGCAGTAATCAGCATGGATTCATGAAGAATCGTTCTTGCCAAACCAATCTATTAACCTTCTATGAGGAGGTGAGTTGCCATCTAGATAAAGGAAGGCCCGTAGACGTGGTGTATCTGGATTTTGCAAAAGCATTTGACACAGTTCCCCATAAACGTTTACTGTACAAAATAAGGTGCGTTGGCATGGACCATAGGGTGAGTACATGGATTGAAAACTGGCTACAAGGGCGTGTTCAGAGGGTGGTGATAAATGGGGAGTACTCAGAATGGTCAGGGGTGGGTAGTGGGGTTCCCCAGGGTTCTGTGCTGGGACCAATCCTATTTAATTTGTTCATAAACGACCTGGAGGATGGGATAAACAGTTCAATCTCTGTATTTGCAGACGATACTAAGCTAAGCAGGGCAATAACTTCTCCGCAGGATGTGGAAATCTTGCAAAAAGACCTGAACAAATTAATGGGGTGGGCGACTACATGGCAAATGAGGTTCAATGTAGAAAAATGTAAAATAATGCATTTGGGTGGCAAAAATATGAATGCAATCTATACACTGGGGGGAGAACCTCTGGGGGAATCTAGGATGGAAAAGGACCTGGGGGTCCTAGTGGATGATAGGCTCAGCAATGGCATGCAATGCCAAGCTGCTGCTAATAAAGCAAACAGAATATTGGCATGCATTAAAAGGGGGATCAACTGCAGAGATAAAACGATAATTCTCCCGCTCTACAAGACTCTGGTCCGCCCGCACCTGGAGTATGCTGTCCAGTTCTGGGCACCGGTCCTCAGGAGGGACGTACTGGAAATGGAGCGAGTACAAAGAAGGGCAACAAAGCTAATAAAGGGTCTGGAGGATCTTAGTTATGAGGAAAGGTTGCGAGCACTGAACTTCTCTGGAGAAGAGACGCTTGAGAGGGGATATGATTTCAATTTACAAATACTGTACTGGTGACCCCACAATAGGGATAAAACTTTTTCGCAGAAGAGAGTTTAATAAGACTCGTGGCCACTCATTACAATTAGAAGAAAAGAGGTTTAACCCTAAACTACGTAGAGGGTTCTTTACTGTAAGAGCGGCAAGGATGTGGAATTCCCTTCCACAGGCGGTGGTCTCAGCGGGGAGCATTGATAGCTTCAAGAAACTATTAAATAATCACCTGAATGACCGCAATATACAGGGATATGTAATGTAATACTGACACATAATCACACACATAGGTTGGACTTGATGGACTTGTGTCTTTTTTCAACCTCACCTACTATGTAACTATGACACATCACAGGAAGCACCTCCATGGTTAACAGAGGACAGAATGAAAATTAGACTTGGGAAACTTAACATTAATAAATCACCAGATGGCTTGCACCCAAGGGTACTTAGGGAACTCAGTCAAGTAAATACCAGACCATTGTTCCTAATTTTTACTGACAGTCTACTGACTGGAATGGTACCAGCTGATTGGAGAAAAGCCAATGTAGCACCAATATTTAAAAAGGGCCCAAAATACATCCCTGGGAATTACAGACCAGTTAGCTTAACATCAATAGTATGCAAACTCTTGGAGGGGATAAGGGACTATATACAAGATTTTAGTAATGAGAAACGGTATCATTAGCAGTAATCAGCATGGATTCATGAAGAATCGTTCTTGCCAAACCAATCTATTAACCTTCTATGAGAAGGTGAGTTGCCCTCTAGATAAAGGAAGGCCCGTAGATGTGGTGTATCTGGATTTTGCAAAAGCATTTGACACAGTTCCCCATAAACGTTTACTGTACAAAATAAGGTCTGTTGGCAAGGACCATAGGGTGAGTACATGGATTGAAAACTAGCTAAAAGGGCGAGTTCAGAGGGTGGTGATAAATGAGGAGTACTTAGAATGGTCAGGGGTGGGTAGTGGGGTCCCCCAGGGTTCTGTGCTGGGACCAATCCTATTTAATTTGTTCCTAAACAACCTGGAGGTAATGGGGGGTAATGGGGTAAACAGTTTAATCTCTGTATTTACTAAGCTAAGCAGGGCAATAACTTCTCCGCAGGATGTGGAAACCTTGCAAAAAAGGTCTGAACAAATTAATGGGATGGGCAACTACATGGCAAATGAAGTTCAATGTAGAAAAATGTAAAATAATGCATTTGGGTGGCAAAAATATGAACCTCTGGGGGAATCTAGGATGAAAAAGGACCTGGGGGTCCTAGTAGATAATAGGCACAGCAATGGCATGCAATGCCAAGCTGCTAACAAAGCAAACAGAATATTGGCATGCATTAAAAAGGGGATCAACGCCAGAGATAAAACCTTAAGCTATGTAGAGGGTTCTTTACTGTAATGCCCCGTACACACGGTCGGATTTTCCGATGGACAATGTCCGATCGGAGCGTGTTGTCGGAAATTCCGACCGTGTGTGGGCTCTATCGGACATTTACTATCGGATTTTCCGACACGCAAAGTTTGAGAGCAGGCTATAAAATTTTCCGACAACAAAATCCGATCGCGTCAATTCCGACTGTGTGTGGCCTGTTCCGACGCACAAAGTGCCACGCATGCTCAGAAGAAATTCCGACACGGAACAGCTCGGTCTGGTAAACTTAGCGTTCGCAATGGATACAGCACTTTCGTCACGCTGCAATGTTAAAAATGGTTTAATACAGCGCACTCTCTTCTTCTTTATAATGTGAGAAGAATTAAGTAGTTTTGCTGATCATATTCACACAGACTTCTCACAAACTTATTTCTTTATTATTTATCGGGATTCCCTTAATATATTTTGATTTGTCACATCTCACAAAAATATGTTTGTGTTGTTTTTTTTTAAAGGCAGATTTATTTTTTATTTTAGGCTGATCTTTGTTTTATTTTAGTTTTACTCCAGAATATTTGTGTGTGTGTTTTGTGTGTCAAGTTACCACAACACCATTATTATCTTGTATTATTTAATCTCAAGGAGATTGTTTAGTGTTGGTGTCCCTTGTTAATTTCACATTGTATTTTTGAAATGTACCTGAATCCTCACAAACAAACTGTCCTTTTAGAAGGAAAACACACATAGGCAAGTAGAATTGAAACCAAAAATCCTTTATTAAGGGATCAGAACCAAACAAAGAGGGAGGCAACACTGGATAAACAGGAGAAATTAGCGAAGCCTTGGACCCCCAGGGCAGACATCAATTCTTAAACATCAAAATTGGTGGCCTGAGGAGTCCATATGTAAGGAAGTGCAGTCTGGTCCAGAAGTCCCAGAGATCCGGAAAGCAGCAGATGACATCTGTGTCCCCAGGCTGTGGTACCACAAGAGGCTGCATCTTTTGGCCGACCAGACTAAACCCATGGCCATCACTTTCTGGTCTTCCTTCCACGCTTCTTTCCTGGCTGTGGCTCTGCTGTTGGAGATGTAGCAGGAGGAGGAGTAGGACCTGGAGGAGGAGGAGGACTAGTAGGACCTGGAGGAGAAGGAGGAGGAGGAGGACCTTGAGGAGGAGGAGGACCATGTGTGAGGGCACAAAGGTGGGTATCAGATGTTATTTGGGCCCTCAACCCCTTATTGAGAGCCTCCAAAATTAATGACTCACACATGAGTTGTTGGCCCTTCTCCATCCGCTGCATTTTACAGGCAATTATGCCAGCAAAGACCTCCTCCACGGTGTGTGGTGCTCCCAGGGCCTCTGTAGCCTTCCAAAAGAGGCCTATGGCAGCCTCCTCTAGGGTACTCCTCTTCCTGCCACTTTCTCTTTGTAGGTGTAGGGGAGGGACCGGCATATCAGGCAGCCTGCTTGGCCCGGCCACCTCCTGGCTGCGACTTCCCTGTGTATGAAAAAGGGACATGGTTTAATGTTTTGCATCATCAATCGCAATCCTAAATTAGTACTCCAAACTAACATCTAGTTAACATCATTGATTGGACAACCTGAACTATTTAGAGGAATGCTATACCTGGCTCAATCTGGGCTCCTCCACATGTTGTTGCCTGGAAGGCCCAGGTTGGGCGTCAGAAGCCTCAGCTGGGGGGGAAGGAAGCGTGGAAGGAAGACTGGAGAGTGATGGCCTGGGTTCAGTCTGGCCTGCCAGAAAATGCAGCCTGTCATAGTACCACATCCTGGGGACATAGATGTCATCTACTGCTCCGGATCTCTGCGAATCCTGGACTTTCTGGCGCTCCCTTACATATGTGCTCCTCAGGCCACCAATTAGGATCTTCAAATATGTGATGTCTGCCTTGGGGATCACCTGCTTCACAATTTCCAACAATTGATCCAGCGCTGCCTTCCTCTTTGTTTGGTTCCTATAATGTGGGTGGTTGATCTCCCACAGACAAGGCAGCTCCCTGAACATGTCAATGAATATTGCCATGAAGTCTGTATCATTCAAGATATCCATTTTAACTGCAAGACACAACACAAGACAAACCCTAATGTCAGCCAAAACTCTCCTAATCTTGTTACAATATAGGCCTCAATCTAGAAGCAGTATAGGTCCAAGTTTGTCTCTTACCTTCGTTATTACGATCGGCGCCTCCAATGCTCCTTCCTCCACTCACAGATCGTACGTAATACGTACACGTGTTACGCTTTATACACACTGCGCATGCGTGTAACTCCGCCCGCCCCTGACGTTCTTTCTAGTCTATTCCCCGCCCCTTTTCGTTCGGCGCAGTGGGTGAAGAGCACATGGCGGAGTCAGAGCAGGTGCGTGCTAATTATAGCAACGAGGAGGAGGAAAGCCCGGATCCGGAAACGTCCCGATCCAGAAGGAGACGATTTAAGGCCACAAATATGTCCTTTGGGGAGATGTTGGAGATGGTGGACATCCTGAAGAAGGACAACTATGACGGGAAGTATGGACCTTACCCCAAACCCAATATCAGAAAGGACAAGATCACGGCGAAAGTGGTCAAAAGTCTGCACCGGAATTTCGGGTACGACGATCGAAAGATCAGCTCAGGAAACGGTGGTCGGACCTGAAATTAAGAGAGCCCGAGCAGTACAGAAAGATCCGGAGAGTGCTGCAAAAAAGTAAGTAGTTGTGCTGTGTTCCTATTCTTTTTGTGTTTATTACGTTCGTGCTGCTCCATATGCTTTTCTTAAGTGTTGTACAGTTTAAAATGGCAAATTTAATGTTCATGGGCCCATTATTCGTTCGTATCAAACCTTTTTCTTTCGGCCTATAAAACACCATTGTTTAGGCCATATGCATTTGCCAACATTTTTTAGGGCCTACTTGTATGAAAAATATTTGGTTGTATAGATGGGTTGGTTACTAGAATGAAATGCAAACTAGATTCTGTGTAAGGAGAGGATACTCAGCAGCTGTTTAGACATCTGGACGCTGGAGCACTAGTGTGGGACACAAAAACACCCTTTTTATTAGGGGGCCCACACAGGTGCTCCAGTGTATACCATAGGGGTGTCTCCATCTGTGAAGCTTGTACAAGACAGGTAAAGTATTGAAGCTTGACAAAGGACAATAAAAATGCTACATCTTGGAACTCTGCCCAAATAGACAATTGTACCCCACTTCCAAGCAATGTTTCATCTTTAGATTTTGGCCATCAAATATCTGTGTGCTAATTATACCATTTTTGTTTTACATAGGGGAGAAAAGATTCGGAGGACACCCCTCATCCGAGGAGACCACAGACCCCCCACCTCTGGAAGAAGGGGAAATACCCCCAACCCAAGCTGAGCAGGAGGAGGAAGAAGACGTGGTGGAAATTGACACCACAACAGGTGTGTGTCTGCGACCACAGGCTCAGGTAAGAGATGGATGCCGGCAGATTTTTGATACCTGTTTTTGTTTGTTTTCTCTCTTTTTAGGTGATTGTGATGTTGTGGATCGAGATCCTTTCACATCAGAAAGTGCCCAGATCCTGATCAGGGAGATCATGGGGTGTAATTTAAAATTGGAAAACCTCAAGAAAAAAATCAATGATGTTATTCAAAAAAATAATAACATCATTGATGTTTTGGGGCGAATTTAAAACCCCGCAAAATCACTTTGTTTTTTTTGTGTGCTACAATCTTAAAAATGTTTTAGCGATGTTTAGAACAGCCAAATTTGGAGGATGCACACAGTGTGCCAACATGTGCTATCTGCCATCAAGGGAGATCAATGGACGCGTTTTGGGGGTGCAACCCTTCCTCAATAATAAAGTAGCTGTGAGGAAGGAGTTGCTCCCCCAAAACACGTCCCTTGATCTCCCGTGATGGCAGCTAGCACATGTTGACATTCGTAAATTGGTGTGCACTTTCCAAATTTGGCTTTTCAAGGGGTGACTTCACTCCATCTGAACGCAATATCAAACACAGTTCCTAAATACTCATGTCTGATATTGCCTTCAAGTTTTACCATATGTGAACTTTGTAAGTTCAAGTTTTTTGTCTTTCTTGTTGGTTTTACACAGGCCTGTTTTTATCTTAAATGGACATTTCTATTTTTGATAATGTTACCCCAAAAATTGTTATACAACAAACATGTTGGTTTGTTTTTAAAACCTTTTCTAAATGCACATGTGATTGTGCAGGTATTAAAAAGATTGTTATTCAAGAATGTGTGGATTATTGTCTCAACGCTACAACACTTTTGTGGTGATGTAATTGCTGTTTTCTGTGAAAATGGGGGTTATTTCCTAAGGGCAAATCCTCTTTGCACTACAAGTGCAGTTTCAGTGCAGTTTCAAGTGCACTTGTAGTGCAAAGTGTCTACGCCTTTAGTAAATAACACCCAACAGTGCTTTGTATAAGGTTACACAATCAAGCCATTTTCAGGACTCCCCACATTGCTGTCAGGGTCAGCTAAAACAAACACAAGTAGTAAATGTCACCAAAGATTAGCTTTTTTTTTTTTTTATTTGATAAAGGCTTCACAAATTGTCTGGCATATTGATGGGCCCCCTACCCGCAAAGAACTCAAAGTATCTTAACCAGACATCATGGGCACTCAGGGAGGGCAAGCCAAGACGGCCACTTTCAAGCGCCGTCAGGGTTGTTTCATGTAGAATTCCGGCCTCAGTTTTACGCCTGTAAAACTCCGTCTGGGCGATGACTCCACCATCGGACATCCGGCCATTCTTCCCCACGTCCACATACAAGAAGTCGTAATTAGCCGACACCACCGCCAACATCACAATACTATTGAACCCCTTGTAATTATAATAGTACGACCCCGAGTTGGGTGGTGGGACGATGTGGACGTGTTTCCTATCAATTGCCCCTCTGCAGTTAGGAAAGTCCCACCGCTGGGCAAAGTGGGAGGCCACAGTCTGCCATTCCTGTGGCGTGGAAGGCTGTTGGAACTGTTGAGGAAAACAAAAAAAAAAATTGTATTTTTGCACATAAACATGGCAAGCAGATTAGACACAAACATTCTTGGCCAAGATAACATTTATTAAGGGGAATTTTACAACAACAAAGTATAAGGTACACCTATCATATTCCCCCCCCCCCTCTCATGGGCCATTTCTAACATTATGGGGGGGGGGGGGGGATCTTGGACAGGTAACCCTCTCCACTTCATTGAGAGATGAATGCCTAAATACAGGGTATTACTTGGAACAGCCCCTCCTTAGTTACACTATTGGCAGCCCACTGGACAGGTAAGAAGTGTCATAATACAAAGATATAAATACACACTGTACACATTTGAGCACATTTGGACATTCTGCTATTGCCTATCAAGATAATAATAGGATACCAAAACTTTCAACAGTACCATTTGAAAGTATACAGGCAGGCCCTTGCACTACATGCTTTGGGGAATTCATCCATCTGACCACAAAAGAGCTGGGTATAGTGTGTATGGGTTTGGCAAAGTCAGCAGATAGATGATTGAGGACAGATAGAGAATTGGGATCAGCTGACTTAGCAGTTGGGGGGAGGGAGGGTTAATAAAAATGATTTGGGGACACCAAAAAAAAAAGCCTCTGGCACTCTGCCTGAATTTAAAGCACAAATCACATTTCTAAACATTTTAGGGGGTGTTTGGGGTAAAGCACTACTATGGAGCTGATAAAATACATTGTTAAGTGACTACATGAGGTGAATATAGGGCAGGAGAGCATGCTGGGGAGGTTAGTGAAGGCAAATACGTATGAAGGAAAAAAAAATAATTACATAAAAATCCAGCATGAATGAGAACAAAGGGGACATTCACAGCATATTACACTCATGGTAATTAGGGAATGAGGAGAGAAATACAATATATTAGCAAACATTAAATACAATAAAATGTGATATTAAAGGATAAAAATCTTGCCTTCATATACTCCTTCTGCAGGACCTGGATGATGGCAGAACAGGTCTCTGGGATAATGATCCCCAGAGCCTGGGGGGAGATGCCTGTCAAGAACTTGAGGTCCTGCAGGCTTCTCCATGTCGCCAAGTACTGCAGGGTAGCGACGAGCCTCTGCTCCAGAGTGATGGCTTGCCTCATGCAGGTATCCTGCCTGCTGATATAGGGGGTCAGCAAAGCCAGCAGACAGTGAAATACAGGGTCCGTCATCCTGAGAGAGTTCCTGAAATCATCAGGATTATTCTCACGGATCTCACGGAGCAAAGGCATATGAGAGAACTGGTCACGCTGAAGCAACCAGTTCTTGGTCCATGAACTCCTCCCCACCCTGTTCATGGACTGGACTTGTGTCAAGGTCAGGACCCCAACACCAAGCCCCCGCACAGCACGAACTCTACGAGGAGTACGTATACGCAACATGGCTAGAAAACGGTCGGCTGCTCAGAACGAAGTAACAGAATGCACTGAAGAACAGCAAGGCCTGTGAAGAGCGACCTGAAAAACAGTAACAAACGCACAAGAACACAATGACTAAGTCACGCGGAACTTGCTTGCATGCACTGAAGAGCAGATACAAACATACAAGCACAAACTGAACAGCAGAAAACGATCTGAAAGCCACGAGTCTGAAAAAGCGTGAATCGTCTCTCACCAAACTTTTACTAACACGAGATTAGCAAAAGGAGCCCAAAGGGTGCTGCGCTTGGTTCTGAACTGGCCTTTTCTAGTCTCGTCGTACGTGGTGGACGTCACCGTGTTGTTGGCGATCGGAAATTCCGACATCTTTGTGCGACCGTGTGTACGCAAAACAAGTTTGAGCCAACATCCGCCAGAACAAATCCTAGGATTTTGTTGTCGGAATGTCCGATCAATGTCCGACCGTGTGTACGGGGCATAGGAGCGGCAAGGATGTGGAAATCCCTTCCACAGGTGGTGGTCTCAGCGGGGGGCATTGATAAAAACTATTAGATAAGCATCTGAACGACCACAACATACAGAGATATACAATGTAATACTGACATATAAATCACACACATAGGTTGGACTTGTGTGTTTTTTCAACCTCACCAACTATGTGGTGGTGGTGGCACAACACATTGTAATTTAAACTGTTAAACAGGGGCAAAAAAATTGGCACTTGGGTAGTGGTGGTGGTGCCCTGAACCGAAAATATTCTTAGAAGCTATCATGAAAATTGAGGAGAAATAAGACACTCAGCATAATAGGATAGTCACTCAGCATATGCAATCTTCAAGGGATCCCACGTCCATAGAAAAATAATTCGGTTACACCAGCATCAGGTGATTGGTAGCTGGTGATCCAAGACTGATTCATTTTTATGAATGTGAGCCGATCGGTTACAAAGCCTCCAGCAGCACTGAATGTGCGTTCAGAAAGAACTCTGGATGCAGGACAGACCAGTAGCTCAATTGCATATTGAGCAAGCTCTGGCCAGTGGTCCATCTTCAAGACCCAGTAACCTAGTGGATGTTCTGGTGGAAAGGTCTCCAGGTCTGATCTTGCCCCTAGATATTTCTGCACATGTAATTCAGACGCTGGCGATGGTTGCTGGAACCGATCAGACCTGGGCGCTGAGGACTGAAGAATTGCCTGAAGGCATTGGTCAGCCGGCCACCTTCTCCACCGCTCTTTCTGTGACTGAACGAAGCCTCAGCAACACGTTGTCCAGCACCAGGAAATTTTAACCTCCCAGGCTCTGGAAACGCATTGCACAAACCTTTTTGCAAGGCCTCCCGAAGATGTTTCATCCTCTGCTCCCTCTGCGAAGGCTGGATAAGTTCTGCAACCTTACCCTTGTAATGTGGATCAAGAAGCGTTGCCAGCCAGTAATGATCCCTGCAAGGCCATGCAGTGTAGATTTGCAGAGGCATTCGATCCGGAGTCCTCTGGGTCACTAAGGATCACATGATCCTCAACCACCTCCTCCCAGCCAAGTACAACTGCATGGGATTCTGGGGACTGCAAATGATGCCTTGAAGATTGCTGCTGATGTTGAGTGTTATCCTCCACCTCCATGCTGACACAATCCTCCTCCTCCTCTTCTTCTTCCTGTGTGATCGGCGGGCCTGCAGGAATATTAGTATCTGGATAAAGGGGGCCTTGGGAGGTAAGGAAGTCCTCCTCTTCCTCCCGTTGTTTTGCCTCAAGTGCCCTGTCCATTATTCAAAAAGTGTGTGTGCTCCAATAGGAAGACAAGAAGGACAGTATCACTGATGCATGCATTGTCACTGCTCACTATCCTCGTGGCCTCCTCAAATGGTGACAGGACAGTGCATGCATCCTTGATCAGCAGCCACTGGCGTGGCAAAAAAAATCCAAGCTCCCCTGACCCTGTCCTGGTGCCATACTCACACAGGTACTCATTGATGGCCCTCTGCTGTGCGTGCAGTCGCTGCAGTATTGCCAACGTTGAGTTCCACCTGGTGGGCATGTCACAAATGAGGCGGTTCTTGGGCAGGTTGCATTCTCTTTGAATGTCAGCCAGCCGAGCACTGGCATTATATGACCGGCGGAAATGCACACAGACTTTCCTGGCCTGCCTCAGGAGATCCTGTAAGCCTGGGTACCTG
Source organism: Aquarana catesbeiana (assembly GCF_042186555.1). Classification (NCBI taxonomy): domain Eukaryota; kingdom Metazoa; phylum Chordata; class Amphibia; order Anura; family Ranidae; genus Aquarana; species Aquarana catesbeiana. Next base: position 526,764,751 of record NC_133324.1, read on the forward strand.
CTCAAGAACCTCTGCAACACCAAATTCAGGACGTGAGCCAAACAGGGAACATGGGTCAAGTGTCCCTGTCGGAGGGCGGAGAGGAGGTTGGTGCCATTGTCGCGTACAACCATTCCTGGCTGAAGCTGGCGTGGCATCAACCACCTCTGAGCCTGCCCCTGCAGAGCTGCCAGAATCTCTGCCCCAGTGTGGCTCCTGTCCTCTGAGCAGACCAACTCAAGCACCGCATGGCATCTTTTTACCTGAGAGTTTGCGTAGCCCCTTGAACGCCTACAGAGCACCGCTGGTTCAGAGGAGAAATCTGCAGAGGAAGAGGCCATAGAGGAAGAAGAGGAGGTGGTGGAGGAGAGAGCTGTGGCAGAATCACCACTAGCATTTTGGAAGTGTGGTGGCGGAACAAGCTCCAACAATACTTAACCCTGTCCTGCATCCTTGGCAGCTGCCAGCAGAGTTACCCAGTGAGACGTGAAAGAAAGGTAACGTCCCTGTCCATGCCTGCTGGACCATGAGTCAGCAGTAATATGCACCTTACTGCTGACCGCCCTGTCCAACGAAGTCAAGACATTGCCTTCCACATGCTGGTGGAGAGCCGGAATGGCCTTCCGTGAAAAGAAATGGCGTTTGGGAACCGTTTGGGAACCTGCCACGGAGGTACCGCACATTCCACAAATTCACGAAAGGGGGCAGAGTCTACAAGCTGAAAAGGCAGCAGTTGCAATGCTAGCAATTTGGCCAAGCTAGCATTCAGACGCTAAGCATGTGGATGGCTGGGACCGAATTTCTTTTGACAGTTTAGCAACTGGGGTAGGGAAATTTGCCTGCTAAAATCCGATGTTGATGTACCGCTAGCAGATTGGCTGCAAGTACTTGGGACACCTATTTCTATACCTTCATTCCTCTCAGTGAAGGTTTCTGAGAGGACTGAAGGTATAGTGGGGTTGGAGATCCCAGCTGATGAGGAGCAAGGAGAGGTCCGGCTTGTTCTTTGATGTGGGTCTCTTAAGTGCTGTTGCCAATGGACTGCATGGGAGGTCGTCATACGTCTGGTCAAGCATGTGTGCTCAAGCGGCTGCTGTTTTGTCCCCGCTTGATACGCTTCAGACATATGTTGCAAACAGCAACGGTGCGATCTGCTGTACACGTGTCAAAAAAGTCCCACACCAAAGAACTTTTAAAATATATGCACCTGCTTAGCTCTGCGGTGTGATGCAATAGGGTGGCTGCCCTTAAGCTGCCCCCTGGGGGGCATCCTACCTCGTTGGAGATATGCCTCCTCCTCCTCCTCTCTTCTATCAGGCACCCAAGTTGAGTCAGTGACCTCATCATCCCCTCCCTCATCACTGGAGCAAACTTGGCAGTATGCTGCAGCTGGGGGAACATGACTGCCAGTTTTTTGACCTTCTTGGGCACCCCCTCTCTCTAGGCTGACGTTACTCCCTTCCTCAACCTGGGTACCATCATCGGAGCCTTCAAATCGCTGCGCATCCTCCTGCAGCATATGTACTCGACACTGTGGTCGAATAGTTCGGGTGACTCCTCTGTGCATGATGGTGGGGCTAGGGAAGGAGTGACTGTTGACATGGAGCCGATGGAATAGGCCGATTTGGCAGCTGCATTGGCAGGCAAACTACTCTGAGCCTGGGTGACCGAGAATGAGGAGGGCCTTGTTATCCATTCCACCAACTTTTCTGCATGTTGTGGCAAAATAAGATGGCCAGCTGCAGGAAAAAAGGACAAGCGTGCCCCACGGCCACGTGCTGAGGATGCACCGTGTCCACGACCAGCACTGTTGGCTGTAGATACAGAGCCTGCTTGCCCTCTTTTATTGGCCTGTGAGCATCTGCCTCTCCTTGGTGGCCTTCTGGACATGCTGTAAATTTTGTTTAGCAAAAAAACACTACACTGTATTATATACTGTGTACACCACCAGGAAAGTAGTAGCAACTGCACTAGGGGTGCATGGTACTGTGTATATCAATAGAAGTGTAATAACAACTATGGGTGCATTGTATATATTGTGTACACCACCAGGAAAGTAGTAGCAACCGCACTAGGGGTGCACAGTACTGTGTACACCAACAGAAGTTTAATAACAACTATGTGTGTATTGTGTACACCACCAGGAAAGTGGTAGCAACTGCACTAGGGGTGCACGCTACTGTATACACCAACAGAAGTGTAATAACAACTATGTGTGCTCTGTGTGTATTGTGTACACCACGAGGAAAGTAGTAGCAACTGCACTAGGGGTGCACGGTACTGTGTACACCAACAGAAGTATAATAACAACTATGGGTGCACTGTATGTATTGTGTACACCACCAGGAAAGTTGTAGCAACTGCACTAGGGGTGCACGATACTGTGTACACCAACAGAAGTTTAACAACAACTATGGGTGCACTGTATGTATTGCGTACTGTGTACACCACCAGAA